>NW_026706430.1:0-136626 GCF_029867415.1 Vicia villosa
CCTTAGGCACGCGAGAGGCAGACGCCTCTCACAATTTTCTTTTCTAAATCTTCTCCCGGTTAATCCCAAAACCTCCTTCGATTCACCATTTTCACTCGATCAATCTCAGACCAAAACAACATGGAACAACACAATAATCGATCAACTATATCGTTAAGGAATATTTTCCAACAGCCGGAATTATCAATTTGTAATATTGCAACGACTACAAATCTCATGACAGTATCAACACAATTTCCAGAAACAACAACTAACACCATTATAATAATAAGATAGGGAAAAATTCATCGATTCGGTATAATCCGTAACAACAATTAAACACAGCAACAATCTCAACTCACTTCTCCCAAAATGACCTTATCGTCTCCGAAGTAGAGGATATCAAACTGCAAATCATCATAATTAAAAGGATGAAATTTGTTTTGAGAAATTGTTAGTTTCCTATGAATTTTTCTTCAAATTTTGTCTACAAATTTCAACTTTAAAAATTAAAACCAAAAAAATATTAAATTTAAAAATTATTTTAAAAAAAAATATATAGACGAAAATTAAAAATTTACCAATTTACCTGAACCAAAAACTATTTAAGCTTTTAATGTTTTAAAAATCATGTCCTTGGGTGATCATGTTAGAGATGATTAGCAGGCCCGACCCTGTGGATGTGCAACAAGGGCCACAGCACAGGGCCCCAAATAATTGAGGCCTCCAAAATAATTTTACGCATGTTGTTCAACGGATGTAATGTGTTTTCCAATTAGAAAGTGGCATTGAAAAGTTCGTAGACATGCTTCAGTTCACACCCATACATTTAAGATACAAACAATTTATTATTATTTTAGCTCTTAATTTTTGTATAAATATTTTATGATAAAATATTATATACACTATGGATGGTTTGTTAATTTTTCTTCTTCTTTTTATACAAATCTGCTATATATTTGAAGATGTATTGTTGGTTAATTTTATTTTATAATAATATATTTAAAAATTAATATTTTTACTATTATTTTAAATTAAATTATTACGATTAAATGTAGATAATAAATTATTAAATTTAAAATATTTTTGAATAACTTAGTTTAATGTACTATTTATAAAATTTATACCTTTTTGTTTTTATTATTATAGCATGTTAAATTTCACCACCTGATAAAAAATTTCTGTATTCTTTTAAAGAAATATTTTATGTTTTCTACTAAACTATATATGTAAATTATATTCGATTGATTTTATAGTTGTAAGAGTTAGCAATAATTCTTAAAAATAGAAAATATTTACTAACATAAAGAATATGAAAATATTTTTAAATAATTTTTTAATTTGCTTAATTTTTATGCTATTTATAATTTAAATTAATTCTTATTTTAAATAATTATGAGCCCTATAATTTAAATAGAACAGGGCCTCTAAATAATTTGGGCCGGCCGTGATGATTAGGATTTTAATGTAAAATGATCCATGTATATCGATACATGAATAGTATTTATTGGCCGACCTCAACCGGATAATGGCTTATAGTATTTATTGCCCCAATTCAACTTTTGATAATGGCTTATAGTATTTATTGCCCCAATTCAACTTTAAAAAGTATATATAATGGCTTATAGCACCTATGGTCCATATGGCTATGTGTTTTAATCAACTTGCATGGGCATTTTATCTGCAGTTATTTTGGCATATGTGTTCGAAGTGTGTGGTTCAATGTATAATCAATCACGTGAACAAGAAAAATGTAAAGTGATCTCTCTATGGACAATTACAAAAATATAATTGGTTTTTTGTGGAAGTTTTGGTATGTGATGTGATAAATATTTAGTAGACATGTGGGTAAATACGTTAACCAAATAGGTTTATACATTTATTTAGCTATGGGGATAGTGACCTTACACGTTCATTCCTAGAGATGTATATGTGGGGACACGGTGTAAAGTCTATGTCTAGTATCACATATTCTTTTAATGTGTCACTAGTAACTAGTAACAAAGCCGTACATTCGCACGAAATTTGATACGGGACGCGCATTTGTTTTAAATGTATATTTTTTAATAAAATAATATTTGTAAAAAAATAATAATTGAACGTATAACACTATGCCAAATTTATCTTTTAGCAGCACCCCTACGAAAGCGCTTTTAGGAAAAAACGCTGGTATAGGTTTCGCTAAAAACAAAATTAAAAAACACGCAAAAAAAAAACGCTCTTATAGGGGGGGTTACGAAAGCGCTTTCAAAAAGCGCTGGTAAAGGCATGGGTACGAAAGCGCTTCTCAAAAGCGCTCTTATAGGGGGGTTATGAAAGCGCTTTCAAAAGCGCTGCTATAGGGGGTGGGGTACAAGAGCGCTTTTACCCTAAAAAACGGTGGTATAGGTATGGTTACAAAAACGCTTTTGAAAAGCGCTCTCGTAACTTATTTAAAATTAAAAAATTTAAAACAAAAGTAACAAAAACACGCGTTTTGCCTCTCATTCTTCCTTGTTCTTCTCTTCTCCCTCGCGCCGTCTCCGTTGTTCTTGCCCTCGCTGTCACCGTTCTTCTCCTCGCCGTCACTCCTCGCCGTCACCGTCACTGTTCTCCTCGCGTCACGGTTGTCCTTGCCGTCGTTCTTCCTCCTTCCTTCGTCGTGTCTCCGGCCAGGTATCACTTCTTCTCTTCCATTTCTTCTATTTTAGGGTTTATTCTTGTAACAATGTGGAGAACATAACTTTGCTATGAAATGAGATTCCAGAAGTTGTTCACCTGATCTTGCTTAAGTTCTGTTCGATTGTCTCTTAAATTTTGTTTTTTTTCATATTCTTTTGATTTTGGTTTTCTTCCATTAGCTTAATTGATTTCATTTTGTTCTTTGAAGCTTGCTTTACTCAAGCTTGGTTAAAGATTTGTAGAATTTTTTCCAGCAGCTTAGTTTAGTGTTTCATTCCACTAACGTTTTTGAAGACTTGTAGAATTTCTTCAGGTATTCAATCTGTCTATATACTGTGTTGTTACCTTAGATATTGTCGCCTCGTTTTTTTTTGTGGGATGCGAACTGACTCTTCCTTTTATTTTTGAGTTGTGAAAAGCAGAGAGTCGCCACCGACTTTTATTTTATCCAATTAAGGAAAGGTTTATAAAAGAAACAGAAAAAGACCTTAAAGAGATTTTGGGTTCGGGGGTAGGTTATACAAAGGGAAGGTGTTAGCACCCTTTGTATCCATGGTTATCCATGGGCTCTTAATTGCTTAGCTCACTTGTTTGAATAATTTGTTTTGCTTGAAATGCTTGTATGTGGTTTTAAATATTTTGTAAAGAGTTAACTTTGTAATGATCCTTGTGCGGATGTATACAAAGTATTTATCTTTTGAAAGATATTTTGATGATTTGAAAAAGATTTTTAACTTCGTAATGATCCTTGTTTGGATATATACAAAGTGTAGTCTTTTGAAAGTTTGTTTTAAAAAAAATAGTGATGTGTAAGAGTTTTTGTTGTTTTTGATTGAGCAAGCAATTAGGAGGTATACCCTAAGTTTATAAGGTTCTTTCCTAGTTCTTTAGAAAATTTTCCTTGACTGGATACAGACAGAAATATGAATTGTATTTGAAACAGTAAGATTTGATTTTGAAAAGAGTAGCAGAGGGATTACCCTAAGAGGTGCAAGTGTGATTGTGTTTTGTTTTCAGATATGTTATCTTCGATTGTGCGAGAAATGTAAACTACGCTATTTACATGAATTTGACAACCTATACACTTATCTATGAATTTAAATTGCAATAAGATAAAGGGAAAACATTTTTTTTTGATTTTTTGGATTGGTTAATTTAATTATAATTAAGGCATATTTAATTTAATTAAAAGGTTAAGAATCAGAAATAAAATTTAAACCTAAAAAATTTAAGTCTAAAATATGTTCAAATTGTTTGTTAATTAATTTTAAAATAAAAATTAATTTTTTGTGCTTTTCTGAAATTGTTTTGGAGATTCTTAAGTTAATTAACATATAACTATACAAATAATTATACACATAAATTAAACTTAAAGAGAAAAGTATCCTAATTATGTACAAAATTAATTTATAATATATAAACTTAATTTAATAAAAAGAAAATATTTTTTTTGATTTTTTGATAGGTTAGAAATAATTAAAAGGCAAATATATAAATATATACAAATTAATTAAACAAAATATTTTAATTATAAAGAAAAATAAAATATTTTTATGTCAAAAATTAATATATTATTTTATCAACCTAAAAAAATTTTTGCATAATTTTTTGATTTTTTAAAACTATTTTTAATCAATTTAGAAGAGAAATTAAATTAATTAAAAGAAATATAGAAAAATTAAATAAAAGGATCCTGTGTGGTTGACTGGAGAGTCCATGGTATGGACTGGCAAGGCATGTGCGTTGGATGGATGATCAGATGCATCTGATGGTGAATGGAGTGATACACATGGCAATAGCTTAAAAAGCGAAGCACCAGATCCGGGGGCAAAGTAAAACGCGCGTTTTTCAAACTAGCCAACCAGATGGCGCCATGCAGTCACCTTCAACCTCCAGCCCGTCGCCTTAGGTCTGTAACCGTAGGTAAAGGTTTTACCTACAGTTTTTGTCCGTCGCTACAAACCTGCAACCTACCAAAACTCCACACAAGCATCAAAAATTTATTGTGAGACCATGGATGAACACGTATCGTCCTCACGAATTCAATGGTACCAATTAAACCCTGCAATTTTGCCTAAATCATGAATCCCTCTTTTTGAACTCAAAAACCCTAAAATGGTAAGTGCTTCAAACGTCCATTAAAATCAAATTAAAGTTCCAGAAACGATCAGAGCATCTAACCAAACACAAATATGCAATTACATCTTGTTAAATATGCATGTATGATGGAATTCGTGTTAATTTTTGTTTGAACAAACCGTGAGCTATAGAGCTTGGTTTAGTGAGTTTCAAGGCTTGAAATTGATTTGGATAGGTTCAGTGATGTTTAAGGATCGTATTTGGATGTTTATTTGGACTTGAATTGAGCTTAAACTTAAAATTCGAATTTTAAATTTCTTTGAAAATTTCAAGTGTGATACAAGTATATATTTAGCTCTGAATTTGTGTCCTTTTGATGCTGATAGACTCATGCTATATATAGGCAAGATTGAGTGCTTAGAACTTAAGCAACCAAGCTTTTCTTGCATACTTGAGTGTCTTTGAAATTTTGAATTTTTTATGAATAAAAGCTTTGAAAATCTTGGCCTTGGCTTCAATTTTCTTCACCCCTCTTGCCATAGGTCTTCTGTACCTCTATGCTTCAGAATTTGGATCAAACTTGGTGACTCATGCTAGAGACAAAGCATTGGATCATTATCTTGGATCATTTCTTTTTTAATTTAACTTTAAATGAAGTAAAATTAAATCAAAAAAGAAATAAAAATGTCATGGGCCTAAGATTGGTCGTGGGAGGTCTTAAACATTATTAGAATACATGTTTGGATCACAAATGCTTGGGCCCTTTTGGAAAAAAAACAATTATGATCAATGTTGGTTTCATGCATTTTCCCAAAACATGGACAACTTCAACATGGCATAACTCCCTCAATTTTGATCATATGAAGGAGTTCTTGTACTTTTTAGAAACCTCAAGATGCCCTCTACAAGCTACTTTGGAAGCTTTTTTGCATTTGGAGAAGTTATCTTGATGTTATGGGCTTTGACAAAAAACTGCTTTTTGTTGACTTTGAAAATGACCTGTAATGTCTTGCCTCATATTATCCAAATGGTAAATCCAATGACCATGGGACCAATTTCATTTGAAAGATAATTGAATTTCCTTCAAAATAAGCTTTGTTTGGAATTTTTCGGATGAACGAGGAGAGAGTTATGGCCGGGCAAAGTTCAGTTGACTTTTTAGGAGAAAACCCTAATTTTGAAACTTAGAGTTTTGTCGATTTCTGAACTTTTCTTAATGAATTATGATCAACCATTGATCAAATGATGAATCTTTTGACAAAATATGGATGTTGACAAAAAAATTCATTTTTGACTGTCTGTTGACTTTTCGGTCAAACTGGTTGTCTGTTGACTGTTTGAGCTGTTGACTGTGCGTCCGAGCGAATCGAAGTTTGAAAATTTGTCTGGTGGTACTTTAAGACATATGGAGATCCATGAAATCCATTTGAGGTCTCAAAAAAACTTGTTCTCCTGAAAAAAACAAAAACCCTAGTTAGGGACTGTTTGTGTAGGAGACAGTTAGGCGTACCTGATTTTTATGCAGTGTTGAGTCTCTGCTGATCATGTGATTATCAGAAGACTTCTAGAACAAAAATCTTGGAATTTTGAAATGCAAAAGATTGATTTGACTGATGGTACAAACACGGAGAATCGTGCTGTCAGCGGGTTTGACTGTTAATTGGCTGTTCGGGTATTAACGTAACAATTAAAGTGAAAACTTAACAGTTTAAGTTAATTAATTTTTTTTCTTTTTTTTTTGTTTTTGTTGTGTTAATAGTGAAAAATTATTTACATGATTTGTTTGAAAAACAAAAACCTAATAAATAAATAAAATATACTGTACGCGAACGAAATTACCGATAATAAAATTGAAAAGGATTTAATGCACAGAAATAAATATTTAACTAGCAATAAACACACATAATATTATCTCGATAATTAAACGACGGTACAACAGATAGTACAATATTTAATAGTGACAGTACAAATATTACATAAAAATATAGCGAACAGTACGACAAATATAATGAACGGTACATTATTTGAAAGCGAAAGATACGACAAACTTTAAGCATGACGATTAAAAATCCATGCTATAAACAACAGTATATAGATGTACGGGAGTGTAAACATCCCAGGTCCGCATTTTTCAAGACTATGCAGACAGAAAAAGGACATGATCACCACAAAAATAGTGATGACCACAAGAAGAAACGTATCCACCCACTTTGCCATTTTTGCCGGGGAAGAAAAGGAAATGATTAGGAGATAGTATGATAGAAATTTGGGAGATGAGTGAAATTTGATGCGATATTTTATGGAAAAAATGAGGGGTATCTATAGAGTGAAAAGAGGGATGGAGACGTTGGGGAATGAAGTGGTACCGTACAAAAAGGAAAGAATGATAGTAGGTTTTGAAAAAAATACATGGTAGGGTTGGAAAAAGAAAGATGTATAGAATAAAGTTAGGATTTGATTTGAAAGAAAGAGATTTGAAAAGAAAGAAAGAGATTTGAAAACAATAATATAGTACAAAAATTAGTGGGAAACAAAACCAATAATAATTTAATTGTTACCAATACAGTTTGAATCCCCGGACTCTGCACCTGCAAAATTTAATTATGTACCAATTGCGTCAGTATTATTTATCTGAAAATAAATCTCAAATAAGCAGCGTGTGAAGTGATAAACAATATTTGGCGTTTGTGTAAAAATAAATTCAACAGCGAACCAAAATATCGTATAAAAATATTCTAAAAAAACTGAGTATTCATAAAATCAGGATATTTATGAAATAAAATCTAAGATTATATAAAACTCCCAATTTTTAGACAGAAGTCCGTTGCCTTCTCTTTGAAAAAAATGCGGGCAAATTTTGGGGTATAACAGTTGCCCCTATTCAATCTTCTTAAACCTGAAGAGACCGATTGGAATCTGAAGGTAGAAGATGATTGAATATTTAGATGCCCTGAAATTTGCACTTACCTCCACCAAAAGTGATGTTGGAATTTGCATTGAATGCGGTCTGAGAAATGTCGTTGGCGGATCAAAACATTACCTGAGATGGGCTTTCAAATGCCATCTAGTAAATGTGTTGATAGTTTGTTCATCAGAATGAATCCATTGATTATATCTTGATGAAGTATTTGAACCTCTGCGTTGACCGTTACGGGACCGTCCGAGGTTACCGCTTTAAATCTTGGAGGTTGATCGTTATAGAACTGTCCAAAGTTTCCGCTTTAGATTTTGAATGTTGATCGTTACAGAACCGTCCGAGGTGTCCGCTTTTAGATCTTGAAGATTGATTGCTTTAAGGAACCGTCTGAGGTATCGACTTAGATCTGAAGGTAGATCATTAAGGAACCGTCCAAGGTATCGACTTAGATTTGAAGGTAGATCATTAAGGAACCGTCCAAGGTATCGACTTAGATCTGAAGGTAGATCATTAAGGAACCGTCCAAGGTATCGACTTAGATCTGAAGGATTTGAAGTTGTTTATTCAACTGTGGTATAGCCTGGATATGTCAGAATGAGTCACCATTAGACCGTATCTGCTTTGCTTGTTTAGAGTTGATAAGTTGTTTGGAAAGAGAGAACTCTTCAGATTGAATCTTTGGTTCTGAGAGGAATGCTTGTCTAGACAGAACCCAGGAGAATATTGCATGTGATTGAGAATAACATGCTGAGGATATTCGTCCACCTGAAAAACCAAGTTAGTGACATACAATGTCATGATGCATGTAATGTATATATTGAGATTTTTCAAACTAAATGAGAACCGTGCATGTTATGTATGCGTTTGTCATGAAAAATTATATGCTATGTATGAATATGCATGTGACGTATGATGTATGGACATGACTTATGCAGTTTAGAGCGTATCAAACTTCTGGTTGGGAAGGTAAATCCCTGCTTGTTATTTCGGAAACGATGGCATTATGACCGTTGATGATCTTTGCTATCTTGTTCGAGTATACTCAGCCGGGGAACTTCATTACGGACCAGGATGCTCTATTGAGGGATCTTTGACTACCGCTTGGGGATGAGAGTAACTTGAAGGTTCTGATTTTGATGCATCCTGACTGGGAACAAGAGAGATGTGTAATCCTCCGATGCACTATTTGATCAAGCCTTGATGTGGAGAATCACACCTTCTGGGGATAGTGATCTTGAACAGCCTTGCTGGGGAACGAGGAGTAATTGTCCGATGTAATATCTATCCAAGCTTTGAGATAAGGCTTTTTGAATCATTTTGTTGGAGAGGAAAATCTCATCGAGGATTATGCTGAGGAATGTACCTCTGTTGGAAAAGTACTTCCGTTGACAGATGAAACATATTAGAGGATTTATTTTGACAGTGTGATCATTGTGAATGTACACTACAAGCGTTGAAAGCTCGCTTATAATCTTCTGATGCTCGTACTCAGTGTCGGAGATGAAACACTCCGTTGGGGAATTGATTAGGTCCTGCTTATCCGGAACTGACCTCTTGAAGATTGCCTCGTGGGGGATATTCCCATTTTGCCAGTTTCGGGATGATGTCCAGATGATTGGGACATTGCCTGAATGCTATTCCTGTTTTTCTTATAAACATCAATCATATTCAAATGCATATGTTCATTCAAAATTATCATTGGGACGTTTACGTATTCAAAACAGAAAAAGTGAAAACATTGATTTTGAGTATGAACTGTATTGATTTCAAAGAGAGCCATAATAGGCTAATTAGTACAAGGAGACAAAAATCCTAGTAGTAGGAAGTTGTCATAAAACCTTGAGAAATACTTATAAAGGAAAATAGCTATGTGAAAACAATCCAGTCAAGTTTCAACTCTGCTATTGCCAATCTGTCTTTTGAGTATCTCATCCCTCACTTGTTGGAAGAAAATTATTGGACTGATTGGTGCCTTTTGGTCCTTTGATGTGTTGAATCTTGAATGTGAGTAGGTAGCCAAACGGGACATAGTCCTACGCTTTATTCCCTAACTTTTGCCTAGGCTGCCCTTTCAGGTTTTCAGCCTAACGGGATAATATATATATATTTTTCTAGTCTCTAATTTTTGCCTGGATCGCCCTTTCAGGTTTTCAATCCACCGAGACGCTCATTTTTGCCTAAGTCGCCCTTTCAGGTTTTCAACTTAGCGAGCTATTCTTTTCTTTAAGCAAAGTACTTTTTGACTATGTCCGCATTTACAGGGTGTGGGAAATCCTCGCCATCCATAGTGGTAAGCAACATGGCTCCGCCGGAGAATACTTTCTTGATTACAAATGGTCCCTCATAAGTGGGAGTCCACTTGCCCCTGGGGTCACCTTGTGGTAAGATGATGCGTTTTACAACCAAATCACCGATTTGATATGCCTGATTCTTGACTTTCTTGTTCAAGGCTTTGATCATACGTTTCTGGTACAACTGACCATGACAAATAGCCGCAAGCCTCTTCTCATCAATCAAGTTTATCTGGTCCAACCGAGTCTGAATCCAATCGTCTTCGTCTAGATCGGCTTCTTTCATAATCCTTAGGGAAGGAATCTGAATTTCAATTGGAAGAACTGCCTCCATACCATAGACTAAGGAGAATGGAGTTGCCCCTGTTGAGGTACGTGCTGAAGTGCGATAACCGTGAAGAGCAAAAGGTAACATCTCATGCCAGTCTTTGTAGGTTACTGTCATCTTTTGTATGATCTTCTTAATGATCTTGTTGGCAGCTTCCACCGCGCCATTCATCTTTGGTCGATATGGGGATGAATTATGATGTTTGATCTGGAACTGCGTGCAGAGTTCGGTAATCATCCTGTTGTTTAAATTCGTGCCATTGTCTGTGATGATTCTTTCAGGGACGCCATACCGACAAATGAGATTGTGCTTGATAAACCGGGCCATAACATTTTTGGTGACTGAAGCAAACGAAGCTGCCTCTACCCATTTTGTGAAGTAGTCAATAGCGACCAGGATAAAACGATGTCCGTTGGAGGCAGTAGGCTTGATTTCTCCAATCATATCAATACCCCACATTGCAAAAGGCCAAGGAGCCGTCAGGACGTTTAATGGGACTAGAGGTACATGTACTTTGTCGGCATATATCTGGCATTTGTGACAAGTTCTGGAGTGATGGTGGCAGTCTGTCTCCATGGTAGACCAATTATAACCTGCTCTTAAGATCTTTTTAGCCATTGTATGTCCACTTGAATGAGTACCAAAGGCACCATCGTGTATATCTTCCATAATCTGTTCCGCTTCCTTTTTGTTCACACAACGAAGCAAAGTCGAGTCATGGTTGCGCTTGTACAGGATTCCATTACTTAGAAAGAATTTGGCAGCAAATCTTCTTAGAAACTTTCTATCATTAATGGATGCCCCTTCAGGATATTCCTGGGCTTCGAGATATCTTTTTACTTCATGGAACCATGGTTTTTCTTCCACTCCTTCGGTATCAATCTCATTGCAATAGGCAGGTTCATCCTGTCTGTAAATGGTGATCATTGGCGCTTCATTGTCCCACCTGACTTTGATCATAGATGACATGGTAGCTAGAGCATCAGCCAGTTGATTTTCTTCTCGCGGGATATGTTCAAAAGTGATTTCTTCAAAGTAAGGAATCAAACTCAACACATATTCTTTGTAAGGAATTAGATTCGGGTGCTTCGTGTCCCATTCCCCTTTAACTTGATAAATTACAAGGGCCGAGTCTCCGTAGACCTCCAGGAACTTGATTCTTAGATCGATTGCAGCTTTGAGACCCAGAATACATGCTTCATACTCGGCTATATTGTTAGTGCAGTTGAAACATAATCTGGCAGTGAATGGTGTATGTCCTCCTGCAGGAGAAATGATCACAGCTCCGATGCCATTGCCAAGCGCATTAGAGGCTCCATCAAAAACCATAGTCCATCGGGATCCTGGCTCGGGTCCTTCCTCCGGTCCAGGTTGTTCGTAGTCAGTAACTAGCATAATATCTTCATCTGGGAAATTAAAGTTCAATGCTTGATAATCATCCACTGCTTGATGAGCCAAATGATCAGCTACCACACTTCCTTTGATCGCCTTTTGCAAAGTGTACTTGATGTCATACTCTGTTAGGATCATTTGCCGTCTTGCTATTCTTCCAGAGAGAGCAGGTTTTTCGAACACATATTTGATAGGATCCATTTTGGAGATCAGCAAAGTGGTATGGTTTAGCATATATTGTCTTAGTCGGCGAGCCGTCCATGCCAAGGCACAACAAGTTTTCTCGAGCAGTGAGTATCTTGTTTCACAATCGGTAAACTTTTTGCTAAGATAGTAGATTTGCATGCTCTTTTCGGCCAGACTCGTCATGTTGCCCCAGTACACACCCCATTGAATCTTCTAACACTGTTAGGTACATTATCAGAGGTCTTCCTTCCACTGGTGGTAGCAAGATTGGCGGTTTTTGAAGATATTCTTTGATCTTATCAAAGGCTAATTGGCATTTGTCGTTCCATCTTTCTACTTGATCTTTCTTCAACAATTTGAAGATTGGCACACAAGTAGTAGTCATATGGGCAATAAATCTGGCGATGTAGTTCAGACGTCCCAAGAATCCTCTGACTTGTTTCTCAGTACGGGGTATGGGCATTTCTTGAATGGCTTTGACCTTGGCAGGATCAACTTCAATACCCTTGCTGCTGACTATGAAACCCAAGAGCTTACCGGATCTTACTCCAAAGGTACACTTGTTCGGATTCAGTCGCAACCTGTACTTCTTGAGTCCGTCAAACAGCTTGTGCAGATGACCCAGATGTTCTTCTTCGGTGTTGGACTTTGCAATCATATCATCCACATAAACCTCTATTTCCTGATGAATCATATCATGGAACAGAGCTACCATTGCACGCTGATACGTTGCTCCTGCATTCTTTAAACTAAAGGGCATCACTTTGTAACAAAAGGTTCCCCAAGGCATTGTGAAGGTTGTCTTTTCCATGTCTTCGGGCGCCATCTTGATTTGGTTGTAACCTGAGAATCCGTCCATAAAGGAAAATACTTTGCATTGTGCAGTATTGTCAACCAGTACATTGATGTGAGGTAAAGGGAAATCATCCTTGGGGCTTGCCCGATTTAGATCTCTGTAGTCTACACACATTCTGACCTTCCCGTCTTTTTTAGGCACAGACACGATGTTAGCTATCCATGGAGGATAACTCACAACTTTTAGAAAATCGGCGTTGAATTGCTTCTCAACCTCGTCTTTAATCTTCTTGGACATGTCGGGCCTACTTCTTCGTAGCTTCTGCTTAACTGGAGTGCTACCTTCTTTGATTGGCATGCGATGGACCACAATATCCGTGTCGGGACCAGGCATATCTTCATAGGACCAGGCGAATATCTCGACGTAGTCTTGTAACATTTGAATCAGTCTTTGCTTGACACTGTCTTCTAAATCAGCCCCTATCTTGACTTCTTTCTTTTCTTCATCATTGCCCAGGTTGATAACCTCAATTGGCTCTTCATGCGGCTGTATAGTCCTTTCTTCTTGTTCTAATAGCCTTGCAAGCTCCTTAGGTACTTCACAATCTTCCTCACTTTCGTCCTCAGTTTGGTAGATCGGATTTTCAAAGTCATGACTGGCAATAGCAGAATCGTTATCAACAGGATCCAGAGTGAATGTGAATCTGCATTTATTATGTGGGTGTGTGTAAGAACACATAGCTATTTGAAAACGAATAAAGTAAAGAAATAAATAAAAAGGATCGCAAAATTTGAATATGCAAACGTCCCATGATTTTATTGAATGAACATATGATCATGGTATGACAAACCCTTATAAAAAGGACCAGTGTGCTTCGGGCAAGGCACCTGGCTTTTAAGTTCATGGTTCGATAGTACAGGAACCATTTTTATTTTTGAACATATAAGCAACGAAAACAGGAAATTGCATTTACTCCTAATCAAAGGAGATAACATCTTCAGCTTCCCAGTTGTTCAATCCATTGTTGTGAGAAGGGAATATCCAGTTGCTCCAGTTGCAGTTGTCTTCTTCGTCTTCCACAGCATTGTCTTCTTTGGTGACGAGATGAGCTGTTGATCCTTCAGGATGAGCAAGATGCTCTGCTGGATATGAGAGCCCAGGCTGAGGTACCTCTGTTGGCTGAGAGAGATACTCGATAAGATCGTCCCACCCAGTTGGGATGATGTCTTTGATAGAGACTTGTGCATTCTGGGGAGCGGTGTACTTTACCAGAAAATCATTCTTGCCAGTTGGTGTTTCCCGGACTTCTTCAGGGGTGACAAAGCTTGTGATTGTCATATTGTTTTCGAAATGTTCATCCCATCCAGTTGGGATAGTGTCTTCGATAGCGATTTGCGAGCTCAGGGGAGCGGAATACTTCACCATAAAGTCGTACTTGCCACTTGGTTCTCCCAGTGTATCCCATACTTCTCTTGGAATAGGTGGACTAGGTGGACTTTGGTATTGCTTAGCAATGGAACCTGTGATACTTATGTCATCTTCGAACTGATCATCCCATCCAGTTGGGACAATGTCTTCAATGGCAATCAAAGAACTCTGAGGAGCAGTGTACTTCACTAGAAAGTCGTACTTACCGCTTGGTTCTCCCAAAGTATCCCAAACTTCCTTGGAAACGGGTGGAACTTAATTTGGATGTTTCTTAGTAATATGGCTTGAGATCACTTTGTCGTCTTCAATAGCATTTACTCCTTGGCTGATGAAATGGGACATTAATCCTCCAGAACGAGGACTTTGATCATTCTTCTGAGTTCCATTAGCATAGCCCAGACCTAGCTTATCGAACTTGTAAGGCACATCAAGGAGTTGTCCCCATACTGTGCAACCACCCTCTTCGATCACAACCTTAGCATCTTTGAGAGAAGCCATTGTTGGAGTTATTTTTGTAGCAGGAGTAGCAGAAATATGTTTGGCAGTAGAGACAGCTGGAGGGACCACCTCAAAAGATTGGCAGGGGGTTTCGATGAATTCACCATCCACCTCAACATACTTGGAGTTACTCAGGTGGCTAACCACATATTCTTCTTCACCATGAACCGTGACGACCTTTCCTTTTATCGGATATTTTAACTTCTGGTACAGGGTAGAAGTTACAGCGATTGCCCCATGTATCCAAGGGCGTCCTAGTAAACATTTGTACGCTGGATGAATTTCCATCACATAAAAAGTAGAATCAAAGATCCGAGAGCCCACTCTGATTGGGAGCTTAACTTCTCCGTATACTGTTCTTGTTGACTCGTCGAAGGCTCTTACCACAACATCGCTTGGTTGTAACATAATTCCTTCGAAGTCAAGTTTTTCCAGTACTACTTTTGGTAACACATTTAATGAGGAACCATTGTCTACCAACACATGAGACAAAGTGGTGTCGTTACATTCAATAGAGATGTGCAGGGCTTTATTGTGATTTTTCCCAGCAGGGGTTAAATCAGCATCAGAGAAACCGAGACCGTTATCCACTGTTAGACTGGCAACACAATTTTCAAATTGGTCGACTGAAATCTCCTGTG
Organism: Vicia villosa; assembly: GCF_029867415.1. Taxonomy (NCBI): domain Eukaryota; kingdom Viridiplantae; phylum Streptophyta; class Magnoliopsida; order Fabales; family Fabaceae; genus Vicia; species Vicia villosa. The sequence goes on from NW_026706430.1 coordinate 15,197, forward strand.
GTACATGTGCAGCTTCCAAGAATTTCATCAGAGCTTTGGCATGAGCTTTTGAATACTTCAACAGAGATAACATTGAAATCTTTGAAGCAGTGTGCCCCAGTTGTTCAACAATATTGTAATCACTTTTGCAGATGATTTTCAATATCTCCTCCATTTCTTGCCTCGAAGGATCTTCAACAGTGACTTCAACAGGTACTTGAACTGGTTCAATTAGTGGCTCTTTGCCTCGAGCATTGACATCTTGATTAGGAACTAGGACCTGGACTGGAGTAGTAGTAACATTTGGAGAAATTTCTGGCGAAAAGATCCTTCCACTTCTTGTAATCTTACTAGTCCCCACAATATTATCAACAACTAGATTAGTAACATTCACAGCCTCATCAGTCGAGGTGTCTTGTTTAACTCCATGGACATAAAAATTTGCGCCATAACTCCACGGGACAGCTTTGTCTGAGGAATATAGAAATGGAGCCGGATTGGTGATGATTACAGATGCTACTCTGGGTGCAGCAGAAATCTTGAAGGGAGCCTTGGTAGGGATTTTCAATGGTACGTTAGCAACCACTGAGACGTCCTCTATCTTCATCCCATTTGAAAAACCTTCGCACAAATTGTCTATAGAAGGTAGTTTCTCAAACATAATGATACGACGATCCATCCACTTTTGAATTCCTCTTTTCAGGTTTTCACAACCATTGGGTAGGTGTGCACAATAATAGCAATCAGGGTCACAACCTGGAAATAAACCAGCTTGTATTAGTTTTCTTTTGATTTCAAGGAGCGGAGTTGACAGTTCTCTCATATCATAGATATAAACAGTGTTCATGATAGCATTAACGGTCTTGTCGTGTTTTGGCATAGGCGCATTGATGACATTTGGAGTCTCTGGAGGATCGAATTCAATTTCCCCAGCGTCTATCATGTCTTGGATCTTGTTTTTCAGGGCCCAACAGTGATCTGCGTCATGTCCAGGACAATTGGAATGGTATGCACATGTTGTGTCGGGGCGATAACTAGGAGAGGAAGTGTTGACATTCTTCGGAGGGTCTTTCAATGTAATTAGATTTGCCTTTAACAAGTGCTGCAATGCTTGAGAGATTGACATGTTGATTTTGGTGAAGTTTCTTCTTGGTGCATCTGGTCGACGCGTATATTTCGGCGGTTGATCTTTTTGAGGTGTAGATGCAGAGATCAGAACAGCCCCTACAGATTGGTGATGCTCACTTTTGTTGCGACTTTTCTGACTGTGCACTGTATTGACTTCATTTCTCCCACTGATGGGCCTCTTTGTAGTACCAGAGGAGGAGCCTACTTGAATTTTTCCACTTTGAATGCCACTTTCGACACGCTCTCCAGTTAATATCAGGTCAGTGAAACCTGACGACGAGCTTCCCAGCAAATGACTGTAAAAAGGGCCAGTTAAAGTGCCCATGAACATGTCGACCAGTTCGCGATCAGATAAGGGAGGTTGAACCCTTCCAGCTAGATCTCTCCATTTTTGTGCATACTCTTTGAAGTTTTCTTTTGGTGCCATGGTCATGCCCCGTAGTTAAGTACGGGTTGGTGCAAGGTCAGCGTTGTATTGATACTGTTTGTAGAAAGCAGCAGCCAAATCTTCCCATGTGTGAACTTTTGTACTTTCCAGTTGGTAGTACCATTCGAGTTATGTACCCGACAGACTTTCTTGGAAGAAATGAATCCACAATCTTTTATCCGCCGTTTGAGGTTGTATCTTTCTCACATAGGACCTTAGATGCAGCTTTGGGCAAGAGACTCCATCATACTTTGCAAAGATAGGAACTTTGAACTTTGGAGGGATAACAACATCTAAGACGAGTCCAAGATCATTGAAGTCTAAACCAGGTATTTTTTGTATCTCCATAGCTTTCATGCGTTCTTCCAACTGCTGGTATTTGCTATCACCCTGTTCGTCTTCGGAATGATAATCTTCTTCGTTAGCAGAGAGAGAGGGTTTGGCAGAACCCTGGTTGCTGTGATTGTCTTCTTGATCACCTTCACCGACTTCTTCAGGGATTGGCGCCTTTTTAGGCATCCTGGATGGGACTCTGACTTTCCTCACGAGGTGGCTTAAACCTATAGATCCCTTGGACTTCTTTTTCTTCTTGGTCATCAGAGCTTTTAGTTCCTCTTGTCCCTTTGCTAGCTCCAAAATTGCTATCTGAACTTGGGCGTTTTGTGCCTCGAGATTCTTGATGCTTGTTTCGGAATCCATCCCTTCTAACTGAAATAAATAGCGAGGAGATGAGAAACCTGTTATGTGAACCTGTTATGCAATGTTTATGAATGAAATGTATATGCAATGTTTTCAAGGATCTTAGAATTTAAATTTGTTTAAACAAAAGAGAAACAAACATTTATTAGTCAAACATTTTATTTCTTTTTTTTCTTTTCTTTTCTCTTTTTTTCTTTGTTTTTTTTTCTTTTTTTTCTTTGCCTCTTTCGGGCTTACAAGATAAAGCAAAAAAGAAAATAAAGGATTCTTCAAGCCTCCCATGGACGCTTTCTCTTTGCACCCAGGAACGTGTTGATCTGCTGTTCTTCATGGAGTTGTCTGGTGAGCTCCAACACTTTCCTCTCATAGTCTTGACAGTGTGCTTTGAAGGTGTCCCTTTCTTCTCTTAATTGAACCCAAGATTTCTGCAGCTCTTCCAGGTCAGTCGGCATGTCCGGATGTAGAATAACTCGAGGTTCCTCCCCTTCGACTTCTAGCTCAATAGTCACAGGTAGGATAGCGGGATATGGCATGATGACCTTCTGAGCATGAGCACGCACCCATTTAAGGTAAGGCTCCATGGGAATAGAATTCCATTGTCCTAAAGTCTTGCTTTCTACTTTGTAAACACTGCCCCAAGCATGTATAAACCTTTGTCGATGTCTTTGGGAATCATCATCATAGTCGAACACAATGTTATGGATGATCATGTCGTGAGGACCATTTCTTCGTGCATATCCAAATTGGCGCAAAGCTAAAGAGGGATTGTAGGTGATGCCTCCCCTAATGCCAAGGAGTGGCACATTAGGGTACTCCCCACAATGGTCAATGATAGTGATGTCTTCTTGAAAAAAGTTGTTCCACCTGATATCTGAATGAGATAAAGACATGATTCTGCGAGACCATTGCATCCTTTGCTCGTTTCTCAACACCGATCGGGGAATGTGTGATGTAAACCATCTAGCCAGTAGTGGTACACCACACATAAGAGTTCCTCGCTTTTTCATGGTACGAGTGTGTAGAGAATGTAGAATGTCTCCCAGCAAAGTAGGTACCGGATTGCGGGTTAAGAAAATGTTGATAGCGTGCACACTTATGAATTGGTCGGGATTAGGGAATAAAACCAACCCATAAATCAAAAGAGCCGCAACTTCTTCAAAAGCTTGGTAACTCCTATCCTTTAACAGTGATCGAGCCTTTCCCATTAAGAACTTAGCAAGCAAACCCTTGACTCCACTCTTTGTTTCCCAATTAGACTCGATTTCTGACTTTCGTAAATGTAAGGCAGCAGCAATGATTTCAGGCTTTGGGATCTTTTCTAAACCAGTGAAAGGTAATTGATATCGAACAGGTAGCCCAATTAGTTCAGAGAATTCCTCCAAGGTGGGTACTAGCTGGTAATCAGGAAATGTAAAACAATGATGTTCGGGATCAAAGAATTGGAACAGGACCTGTATCATGTCTTCTTCAAATTTTGAGGTAACCAAATGGAGTAGGTGACCGTGCCTTTCGGTGAGTTGAGCATTTCTGGGAAATTCCGATATTAATTCCTTAAGTTCAGATGGTACTGTTGAGATGTTGATCCGGATATAATTTCTGGTAGCGGGAGTCATTACCTGCAACAATAGAACAAAAATAAACTCTTCGATCCTTGAAATGATTAGTGAAAAATGATATGTTTATGATGTTATGATGTTATGATGTCAAACATGTGGAAAACACAAGCAAATCACACAATAGCCTTAGGTTTAAAGGCTTGCACGAGGTTCATAAGTGATACCCTCCCCACTGAAGTTGAGTTGGTTTAAACCTGTCTTAGAAAGGTATTCGGGTTCTACGATCCTTGGAGACAACATCTTAATACGGCAATCGGACGGCCGATCAAAACATTCCTCGAGGATAACCAACTTTGATCAATTTCAAAGCCAATCACTTAATAGGCCATAAGTCAAGTTCAAATAAAATTTCTAAGACAAATTAGTGCTTGATGACATTTCGGAAGCCTAACATACTCCTTGATCGTTTTCAAGGGATATCAGTACAGACCAAAGTGTCGCACTAACGGTGACTACCAGATCAACCATATCGGTACATGCCGTACAGTTTCCTTGGTCTATTGCCACATACCTAAGGTATCTCGAGATTCGGGCTAGAATCTTTCACACAAGTAAATTCAATACCCAAACAAACCTTTGAAAAATAGAGCAAACAAGACAAACAATTGAAAACATCGAAGTGATCTAAACATTTTGTTTTTGAAATCCCCAGCAGAGTCGCCAGTTCTGTCGCCTCGTTTTTTTTTTTGTGGGATGCGAACTGACTCTTCCTTTTATTTTTGAGTTGTGAAAAGCAGAGAGTCGCCACCGACTTTTATTTTATCCAATTAAGGAAAGGTTTATAAAAGAAAGAGAAATAGACCTTAAAGAGATTTTGGGTTCGGGGGTAGGTTATACAAAGGGAAGGTGTTAGCACCCTTTGTATCCATGGTTATCCATGGGCTCTTAATTGCTTAGCTCACTTGTTTGAATCATTTGTTTTGCTTGAAATGCTTGTATGTGGTTTTAAATATTTTGTAAAGAGTTAACTTTGTAATGATCCTTGTGCGGATGTATATAAAGTATTTATCTTTCGAAAGATATTTTGATGATTTGAAAAAGATTTTTAACTTCGTAATGATCCTTGTTTGGATATATACAAAGTGTAGTCTTTTGAAAGTTTGTTTTAAAAAAAACAGTGATGTGTAAGAGCTTTTGTTGTTTTTGATTGAGCAAGCAATTATGAGGTATACCCAAAGTTTATAAGGTTCTTTCCTATTTCTTTAGAAAATTTTCCTTGACTGGATACAGACAGAAATTTGAATTGTATTTGAAACAGTAAGATTTGATTTTGAAAAGAGTAGCAGAGGGATTACCCTAAGAGGTGCAAGTGTGATTGTGTTTTGTTTTTAGATATGTTATCTTCGATTGTGCAAGAAATGTAAACTACGCTATTTACATGAATTTGACAACCTATACACTTATCTATGAATTTAAATTGCAATAAGATAAAGGGAAAACATTTTTTTTGATTTTTTGGATTGGTTAATTTAATTATAATTAAGGCATATTTAATTTAATTAAAAGGTTAAGAATCAGAAATAAAATTTAAAACTAAAAAATTTAAGTCTAAAATATGTTCAAATTGTTTGTTAATTAATTTTAAAATAAAAATTAATTTTTTGTGCTTTTCTGAAATTGTTTTGGAGATTCTTAAGTTAATTAACATATAACTATATAAATAATTATACACATAAATTAAACTTAAAGAGAAAAATATCCTAATTATGTACAAAATTAATTTATAATATATAAACTTAATTTAATAAAAAGAAAATATTTTTTATTTTTTGATAGGTTAGAAATAAATAAAAGGCAAATATATAAATATATACTAATTAATTAAACAAAATATTTTAATTATAAAGAAAAATAAAATATTTTTATGTCAAAAATTAATATATTATTTTATCAACCTAAAAATATTTTTGCATAATTTTTTGATTTTTAAAACTATTTTTAATCAATTTAGAAGAGAAATTAAATTAATTAAAAGAAATATAGAAAAATTAAATAAAAGGATCCTGTGTGGTTGACTGGAGAGTCCATGGTATGGACTGGCAAGGCATGTGCGTTGGATGGATGATCAGATGCATCTGATGGTGAATGGAGTGAGACACATGGCAATAGCTTAGAAAGCGAAGCACCAGATCTGGGGGCAAAGTAAAACGCGCGTTTTTCAAACTGGCCAATTAGATGGCGCCACGCAGTCACCTTCAACCTCCAGCCCGTCGCCTTAGGTCTGTAACCGCAGGTAAAGGTTTTACCTACAGTTTTTGTCCGTCGCTACAAACCTGCAACCTACCAAAACTCCACACAAGCATCAAAAATTTATTGTGAGACCATGGATGAACACGTATCATCCTCACGAATTCAATGGTACCAATTAAACCCTGCAATTTTGCCTAAATCATGAATCCCTCTTTTTGAACTCAAAAACCCTAAAATGGTAAGTGCTTCAAACGTCCATTAAAATCAAATTAAAGTTCCAGAAACGATCAGAGCATCTAACCAAACACAAATATGCAATTACATCTTGTTAAATATGCATGTATGATGGAATCGTGTTAATTTTTGTTTGAACAAACCGTGAGCTATAGAGCTTGGTTTAGTGAGTTTCAAGGCTTGAAATTGATTTGGATAGGTTCAGTGATGTTTAAGGATCGTATTTGGATGTTTATTTGGACTTGAATTGAGCTTAAACTTAAAATTCGAATTTTAAATTTCTTTGAAAATTTCAAGTGTGATACAAGTATATATTTAGCTCTGAATTTGTGTCCTTTTGATGCTGATAGACTCATGCTATATATAGGCAAGATTGAGTGCTTAGAACTTAAGCAACCAAGCTTTTCTTGCATACTTGAGTGTATTTGAAATTTTGAATTTTTTATGAATAAAAGCTTTGAAAATCTTGGCCTTGGCTTCAATTTTCTTCACCCCTCTTGCCATAGGTCTTCTGTACCTCTATGCTTCAGAATTTGGATCAAACTTGGTGACTCATGCTAGAGACAAAGCAGTGGATCATTATCTTGGATCATTTCTTTTTTAATTTAACTTTAAATGAAGTAAAATTAAATCAAAAAAGAAATAAAAATGTCATGGGCCTAAGATTGGTCGTGGGAGGTCTTAAACATTATTAGAATACATGTTTGGATCACAAATGCTTGGGCCCTTTTGAAAAAAAACAATTTTGATCAATGCTGGTTTCATGCATTTTCCCAAAACATGGACAACTTCAACATGGCATAACTCCCTCAATTTTGATCATATGAAGGAGTTCTTGTACTTTTTAGAAACCTCAAGATGTCCTCTACAAGCTATTTTGGAAGCTTTTTTGCATTTGGAGAAGTTATCTTGATGTTATGGGCTTTGACAAAAAACTGCTTTTTGTTGACTTTGAAAATGAACTGTAATGTCTTGGCTCATATTTTCCAAATGGTAAATCCAATGACCATGGGACAAACACGGAGAATCGTGCTGTCAGCGGGTTTGACTGTTAATTGGCTGTTCGGGTATTAACGTAACAATTAAAGTGAAAACTTAACAGTTTAAGTTAATTAATTTTTTTTCTTTTTTTTTGTTTTTGTTGTGTTAATAGTGAAAAATTATTTACATGATTTGTTAGAAAAACAAAAACATAATAAATAAATAAAATATATTGTACGCGAACGAAATTACCGATAATAAAATTGAAAAGGATTTAATGCACAGAAATAAATATTTAACTAGAAATAAACACACATAATATTATCTCGATAATTAAACGACGGTACAACAGATAGTACAATATTTAATACTGATAGTACAAATATTACATAAAAATATAGCAAACAGTACGACAAATATAATGAACGGTACATTATTTGAAAGCAAAAGATACGACAAACTTTAAGTATGACGATTAAAAATCCATGCTATAAACAACAGTATATAGATGTACGAGAGTGTAAACATCCCATGTCTGCATTTTTCAGGACTATGCAGACAGAAAAAGGACATGATCACCACAAAAACAGTGATGACCACAAGAAGAAACGTATCCACCCACTTTGCCATTTTTGCCGGGGAAGAAAAGGAAATGATTAGGAGATAGTATGATAGAAATTTGGGAGATGAGTGAAATTTGATGCGAGATTTTATGGAAAAAATGAGGGGTATCTATAGAGTGACAAGAGGGATGGAGACGTTAGGGAATGAAGTGGTACCGTACAAAAAGGAAAGTTTGAATGATAGTAGGTTTTGAAAAAAATACATGGTAGGGTTGGAAAAAGAAAGATGTATAGAATAAAGTTAGGATTTGATTTGAAAGAAAGAGATTTGAAAAGAAAGAAAGAGATTTGAAAACAATAATATAGTACAAAAATTAGTGGGAAACAAAACCAATAATAATTTAATTGTTACTAGTACAGTTTGAATCCCCGGACTCTGCACCTGCAAAATTTAATTCTGTACCAATCGCGTCAGTATTATTTATCTAAAAAAAAACTCAAATAAACAGCGTGTGAAGTGATAAACAGTATTTGGCGTTTGTGTAAAAATAAATTCAACAGCGAACCAAAATACCGTATAAAAATATTCTAAAAAAACTGAGTATTCATAAAATCAGGATATTTATGAAATAAAATCCATGATTATATAAAACTCCCAATTTTTAGACAGAAGTCCGTTGCCTTCTCTTTGAAAAAAATGCGGGCAAATTTTAGGGTATAACAGATATAATGTTGTTAATATCTGAACAGTTAATCATGTTCTGGCCTTGTGGTTCAATCTGTCTATATAATGTGGTTCAATGGTGCTCTTGTGTCTATCTTTGTGTTTCTTGAAAGCTTCTTATTCATGTTTATTAATGTTGGAGAATGAGATAGTTAAGTTAGGTTGGTTATAAGTAGAAGTAAGTAAGTACTAGAAAGAGATAGTTAATGTATTGCTGTGAAATTTGATCTTTGTATATTCATCTAACATTCTTCATATCCCAGAGTGATTAAGGATTTTCTTCTTTCACTAGAACAAATATTTGAGCATTTCGGTTTTGTAAATTCGAAAAGTCTAGAACAAATATTTCATCTAACATTCTTCATATCCCAGAGTTATTAATGTTGGTGTCTTGGTTTTTAGATGTTTGAAAGTGATTCTCTAGTTAAAAGAAGGATTATTAAACATTGTACCAATTTATGTTTGATGACAAATAAGTTATAAATAGTTATATTACATGTATCTTTCTGGTCCCCTCATAAAATAATTCCAAGTCCCGCCACTGTGTACATGTCACATGATATTTTTCTGTTCTATAACTTTTGAAGTCAATTGAATGTGTAATGATATGAGCCAAAACAACAGGAAAAAAGAATCAGAATTTAAACAAATAAGTATATTCAAAAGAGATGAAAATGGGAATTGGATTGGATTTAGTGACTTTATACCATAATCAGAAGTTCAAACTTAATGCAACGTATGTTTGAGATTATCTTTTTTCTATGCTTGCTTGTGTAAAGCCTTATTGTAGGAAATTAATATTCTTATTTACAAGAATATTGTCATGGTCTTGTATGCTATACCAATAGTTCAGGCAAGTAAATTTAAGGTGGATAAAAGAATGACAAAATCACAATTACCTAGAAGAGAAGTTAAAAATCCAAATCTTATTATAGTAGGTTCTCTTGTTGGAAAATCTAATATTCCAATTATAGTAGGTTCTCTTGTCGGAAAATCTAATATTGCAAACGAGTTGTAGTTGTGGACTTATATTACCTTGAAATAATGTGCTTTTTTCAATTTGTACCGATTGTTAAATATTCAATTTGTATAGTTTTTTTTCAATTTGTATTCTGATTGTTACAATACTTATTCAATTTTGGTGCATATTTTTGTTTTGTACATAACTTTTGAACCATGTATCTGTTTGTCGACTTCTTTACATGTAACTATACTATTTTGACGATTCCGGAGCTGCTCATGCACTTATCTTTACATTTCGGGACTATTTTTTTATCGGTTTTGCTTCTGCCCGTAGTCAAAAGTCGGGCTTAGGGTCTGAATTTCGAAAAACCGACTTTATTTTTGAGTCCGTGGGGACGTTTTACCATAGCCATGTAAATTTCGTTCAATTCCGACAACTTTCTTTTTTTGACGCTTATTTTGATTTCACCGTTTTCGATTCCGATTTACTTGTACATGTATTTTTTGACTTCCATTTGACTTGTATAGATTGTTAGCTTATTAATAGTGTACTAATGTGCTTTAGTTTGTTTGATACAGGTTCAATGGCTAGTAATCAAGAAAACTCACACGAAAACTCACAAGATAGAGATGCTCCGGATACAAATGCTCCATCTGATACATCATCAAAAGAAGTTGCACGAGGCATCACCATTATGAAGGGAATCATTCGACATAGAGACCAAGAATTAATATATAATTTGGAATGGAATTCTGATAACCAACCAATTGGTTATAATTCTGCAAAGTTGACAAGCTATATTGGTACACTTGTACGTATGCATATTCTAGTCTCCGTGGCTAAATGGAATCTGAAAACCAAAGAGTTGGACGAGAAAAAAGACGCGATTTGGGATGAGCTTAAGGTATCATATATGGTTGTTGTTATTATCTTGACGATAATTTGTTTAAATTACTTATACTAACACACTCTATGCGTATGTTTTTTTGCAGAGGTCTTTTAACATACCAGATGAGCGTAAACACTACATACTTGGTTTGGCCGGAAAAAGATATAGAGGGTGGAAAGCTTTTTTAACAAACATCTATCTTAAGGATAAAGATGGAAACTTTCTTGAAGAGGCACCGGGACGGCAAAAAAAATATGAGCTATTCATTGATGAAGAAGATTGGGCTAAGTTTTTAGAGCAAAGAGATGAAGCTTTTCGGAAAAGGAGTGCCACAAATAGTGCGAGAGCATCAAAACCCACGTATCCATAGAAAAAAGGGCGTTTGGGATATGCACGCTTAGAGGAAAAAATTGTAAGTAAATAGAAATGCGTTTTAATTAATTGTCTAAATGTGTTTTATTTGACGATTTTATCATTTGTGTCAATGCATAGTTAGAGGAGACGAAAAGTGAGGAAACCTCACTTCCAGTACATGTGTTGTGGAAGGAAGCTCGTGTGGGCAAGAATCACGCTGTCGATCCCAATGTTCAAAGAGTTTATGCTGAATGTGTAAGTATAACACTGTGTCTTTAATTAAATCAAATGTTTTTTAATATATAATTGATTTTTATCTCCACTAATAATTATTGAAATGTAAATAAATTACAGGAGACCATGTCGCAATCGGTAACCACCAGTGAGGACCAGGATGATAGGAGCGTACTTAGTAGAGCACTAGATGCTCCTGAGTATCTTGGTCAGGTGAGGGGTAAAGGTCATGGTGTGACTCCAACCTCTTTTTACAAGCATTCTAGGAGAAGAAATCCTACCAATGAAGAAGTGTTGCAAAAATTGCAGGAATTACAAGCACAAGTCTCTGAATTGCAAAGAGATAAAGAGATGTATATGAGAGAAAAGTGCAATACTTCATCGGTGAAAGAAACTAGTGATAAAGCTAGTATCAACTGTCAAAGAAAATTTCCCGAGGTAATTATAAATATTTTTTCCTTACAAATTGTTCTATTTTATTAATGATAATGACTCTATATTTACTATTGGTTTAGGGCATTTCATCTTGCCAACTATACTTATCGTCACCGAATTATCGCCTAGTTGGCAAGCGAAAAGTGCACAACACTTTAGGAGATTTACTTCACCATAGACCGCTCCCGGATGGACACTTGAAAGTATCAGTTGATGTTGTATTAGATCATGATGCGGTGTTACCGGTACCTGACATGGTCTCAGAGACAACATTGCTGCGAGATGCAATAGGGTCATTTGTTGCATGGCCCTCGGAGCTCATTATCATTGGTGATGAGGTATATTTAAAATCATTATGAACCATTTAGTTTTCGAATGTCAATTCTGCACCGTTACGTTAATTATTTTTTACATTTTAATTTTAGACTGCTCCTACAAAACCCACAATTAAGGGTAAAGGGATTTTACAGGAGGAGTCTATTGCATCACTAAAAGAGGTACATTTAAAGTGTTAATATATTATCTGAATCTAAAACTGCATGATTTTATATTTTACCTAACTTATATGATTTTTAGGCATCTGCTCGGGGGTCACAACAAGTGACGCAGCAAGTTTGTAGCGTACCACCCAAGGGTCCTCCGAAGCTAGCGGCAAAAAAAGGTGGTGCTTTTGTGCTTCGATACCGAACGACGCTCGGAACACTTGCTGATATGTCCGATTTGAAGGATGGTGCTTTCCGTGAAATCAATATGGATGAAGGTATCTTTGGTATTGGATTCCTGTCAAATATTGCACTCATCCGATATATTATTTAATTAGTCAAACAATTTATTTACACATTTCAATGAAAATAATCTAATGTTTATTATGTTTTTATTTAAGGTTGTTGTATGACAAAGTGTTGCGCGAGACTGCATTGTCAAACAGATTCCGTTTCGTGTCTTCCGCCCATTGCAGCGGAATGACAATTGCTACGGAAACGAAATTAGTTAGACAGCGCTTAGTCGATAGATTCCTGTCCACCGGCAATACAGAAAGTCTGATTCTTTGGGCGTATAATACCCGACCAATAGGGTTAGTTTCTCATTCTTGGTTCATCTAATCTTTGTTTCTTTTGCGTAGCAAAATTTTCATATAAAATATTGTTTTAATTTATAGAGCACACTGGTTGTTGCTTGCTATCAACCCTATAAGAGAAGTGGTATATTTTCTGAATTCGGTAGATGGTGAGTGGACCAATTATCCGGCTATGAAGTCAATGATTGATACGTAAGTGGGATCGTTCTAAATATTCGTGTATATTTATATATTTAATTATTTGTGAGATTGATCTAAACATATGCTTTTATATTTTTGTTAGATCAATACAACTGTTCTGAAGTCAAAGAGACGCACATGTATCCCAGACTAAATCAAACAACATTACTTGGATCAAAGTGGAGGTACATTAATTTTCACAATTTTGCTTATAATATTTATGCTACTTGATAAAACAAGACAACTATAAAATCTTATTTGTTTTTCTATGTAGTGTCCGATACAGCGAAACAGTTCAGATTGCGGATACTATGTTTTGAGGTTTATGAAAGAAATCATTGAAACGAATCAATTAGAGATTCCAATCACGGTATGGATTTATAACTTAAGATAATTTCTTATAATTTATTACATTTAACTAAATCATTCATATTATGTTTTTGTTATGTAGTACTTTGATGACTTCTCTGCTGCTTCTTACACGAGACTTAAGTTGGAAGAAATCAAAGAGGAATTGTGTCAATTTTATATTCAACAACTATTCATATAGGTATGAATACATTATTGTGTGAACAGTTTTATGAATACATTATTTTGATAATGACTTTGTGTTTGAGTTTTTTTGGTGGATGTTGGTTCATTTTGCTTAATTAATATTAGTTGACGATGATGACGTTGTTATATGAATCATGTTTGTTTTTGTTGTTGTTAAGTGGTGCTGATAGTTTGATTTGAAGCTGGATTGATGACACATTACATTGGTGGATTGATGACACAATACAATATTGGTAGATTGATTTGAAACAGATAGTTTGTTTCATGTTTGTTTTTGTTGTTGTTGAGCCTCTAATTGACCGTGTTGTTCTGTTCATACTTTACAGGACCAGGCCGGGGAACGATCAATCTTTTGAAGTATAATATTATAGTACTCTAGGTGGTTACTAACTTTGTTCATACTGTTTCCAATATTTGAAGTATAATACTGATTTAGTTTGCTTGACATGAGTTAGTTACATGTGAATTGAACTATAATGATGTATATATATAATTTTGGATATTATAATGGTATTATATTAGTATATATATATATATATATATATATATATATATATATATATATATATATATATTGTCCTACCTATGGTTGAAAATATATCACAGGTCGAAAATATTACAGGTTGAAAATATATTACAGGTCGAAAATATTACAGGTTGAAAATAAATATAAAATACCGCATTTAGCAACGACAGCGCTTTTAAAAAACGCTCTCAAAGGGTCGCCTACTAAAGCGCTTTATTACTAAAAGCGCTGCCTAAGATTAAAAAAAAGTATAAAAAAAAAAAAAAAACGCAAGCTAAGAAAGCGCTTCTGGATAAAAGCGCTCTTATAGGGGGGCTACCAGAGCGCTTTTCTAGAAAAAGCGCTGCTATAGGGGGGCTACGAGAGCGCTTTTGAAGTTTCAAAAGCGCTGTCGTTACCTACGGCAGCGCTGGCTTTGGCAGCGCTTTTAAAGCCCTTTTCCGTAGTAGTGTAATCAATAAAAAATATTTTGATCACTAACTTCATATCCTGTTAATAATCAATATTTTGATCAATAACTTCATGTTCCCGTGTACAAATATTAGTTTGATCAATAACTTCATGTCCTTGTGTATTTTTAAAAATATTTTGATCAATAACTTCATGTCCCGTTAATAATCAATATTTTGATAAGTAATTTCATGTCCCGTTAATAATCAATATTTTGATCAATAACTTCATATTCTCGTGTACAAAAGATTTAGTAGAACATAATCTTCTTTTTGCATCACATTTTAAACACTAAAACTAACTTAAAAAATATTATTAATTTTATTTTAGAAGCTTAAATTTTTTTATATTAATTTTTTAAAAAGAATTACATTTTTATGGCAACAATTAATGCGTAGGATTTAGACAAGTGATAGTAATAGATTTCATTTTTTATACAAAAAATATTTCTTACCTTGATGGATTTAACTGGGTGGACAAAAATCCGTTGCAATTCCTTGAAAAGTGAAAAATACTAGTTGGAATGTGTAAACCACACATTTTTAAAATCATCAACTTCTCTCTCTAATGGGTTTTCTCTTATACCATTTTTTAGTCAAAAATATTTGGATCATAAATACCACTTTTTGTATCTAAAAATATTTAGATTAATAATAGATTTTTTTCAGTATATAAATATTATTTTTGTTTAGGTATCGTTTACAAAAATATCTGGATCAATAGTAAATTTTCGTATATAAAAATATTTAGATAATAATAAAAAAATTTCCGTATACCATTTTCGAATCAAAAATATTTGGAACATAAATACCATTTTTCGTATATAAAAATCTTGAGATCAATAATAGATTTTTTCCCGTATACAAATATTATTTTTGTTTAGGTATCGTTTAAAAAAATATGTCGATTAATAGTAAATTTTTATACATAAAATTATTTAGATTAATAATAGATTTTTTCCGCATACTATTTTTGGATGGTTTCGACTTTCTAGCCTCGTGGACTTATCATGTGCACGCTCTTTCTTCCAATCCTAACTAAATAAAAAAAATACATAGTTCACATTCTAACTAATATGCTAGAGTATTAATAGGATTTGCAAAACTTATTAATCAAGGGAAGGAGCATGTTGTCAATCGAAAACATCTCTAATTACATATTGACAGGTTTTACAATGATTTAACTGCATGACTGGTTACATCAGAAGGGTAGTAGTTATCATTATAGTACCTTTTTAAAAACTGTGATAATAAAATACCAATAGATGTCATAACAAAGTAATATAGACTTCTAGAGTAAAAGAGTTGATGTATTAGACTATTTGAAGCTTTAGTTTTAAATATAGAACCAATAATAAATTTTGTACCTTTGTGCAATCTACCAAACAAACAAATTTTGTACATCTAAGGTATAATAAATGCCCCAAACATTACAATAAGAAAGTGCTATGATAGTCTAAACACAACAACATACTCCCCTCACACCTCATCTTCTTATATATTACTCATAGACTCTAACTTGTAATATTTTAATACAGTTTAAAATATATTACTATAAAATAGTTCAGAAATACATAACCATAAATAACTAATATTACATAAAATAAAATAAAAAAGGTCTATCAATACGAAGAATATGAAGAAATAGAAACTAAACCAAAAAAAGAAAATAATTAATATCACATTTAAAAAAATTATGAAACCTAAAAAAAAAAAAAACTCAAACTTATAAATTCAAAAGCAACCAAACTTATGTAACGTTTTCAAATTAAACTTATTGTTATCATCAATTCTAAAAGAGTACAATATCATGTTATATATATCAATTTTTATTTAATTATATTAAATATGTGTCTTATATTTAACTATATAAATACACAATTTATTACCTTAAATACTAAAATAAGACTATAACAATATTAACACTTTTTAAGTTTATTGTATAATTCAAAAATTATATTATAAGTTATGATTTAAATATAAATCGGATTTTTTTTTAAGTAAATATATAAATCAACTTGTTCATTTACATATTAAATAAATATTTATACATTTGTGTTCAAATAGTAACTAACTATTAACTTGAGTGAAAAATACATTTAGTCTATAATTGATTGAATATTATAAATTTTAATGATAATAAAACACTGCATGGGAAATAATAAGATCACAAAAAAAAAAAAATAGTGTGTGGTGTAAAAAAATTAAGTCTATAATTGATTGAAAATTCAATGATTATAAAATAATGCATGACAAATAATAAGATCACAAAAGAAAATGTGTGTAGTGTAGAAAATTAATAGCTCCTTTGAGCTATTTCAAATGATCCACAAACTTTTCCACCTAACTCCTCCATCTCTCATAGTCAAATTTTTGTATATCTTTTTTCTAAGAATACCTAACTTCTTCATCTCACATAATCAAATTTTTTATATATTTTTTCAAAGAATCTGATAGCATGAAGTAACAAAATTTTATTTTTCATCCACCACACATAATTTTTCCATCCAATATATACTTACCAAAATTAATTAAAATCTCATTAAAATTATCTCAAAAAAATAGACATTTCATGGAAAAAAAATCAACAAAAGTATAATGAGAAATCTAAAAGATTAAAAGAAATAAAATAATTTCATCAAATATATTTTGTCCTTAAACAAAAACGTAGAGTAAATACTTATGAATTCAAATAAAACTTAATTTTTTTTACACTTCAAGAATCCTATGCTCTCTTACAATCAATTATGATGGGATGCTTTGACAAAAATAATGATAAATCACATTATATATATATATATATATATATATATATATATATATATATATATATATATATATATATATATATATATATATATATATCAACAAAGTAAATGATAAATAATATTTTATACTAATAATAATAATAATAATAATAATAATAATAATAATAATAATAATAATAATAAATGAAAAATTGATGAAAAAACATGGTTCCAAAAGCATAAATTATTTTCTCAACCATAATGAAATAGATCTTGCACAAAATTGTTTCTGAAAAAATTAATAAAAAATATTAATAAAATGAAATAAATAACTTAAAATTTTCATTTTTACCTGAATAATGGAACAAAAGCAGTAAAAACTCAATCTTTTTTATAGAAATAGATGAAAAAGTGTAAAATCACATAATATTCGTAAAACTTCAAAATAAACTAAAATAAAAATCAAACATGTAAAAAAAATTAAATTCACCTTAAGATCTATATTTCTCTGTTTCCTTTCACCTTACGATTGATAGATCTGAAGCTAAAAAACTGGTAGATCTCTTATAAAAATGGTAGATTTGAAGGTAAGAAACTTAGTATCTTGTAAAAGATCTGCAAAAATCAAAATAAAAAATTATCAGAATAAAAATTATATAAAAATAAGTAGAAGAGAACATATAATAATAGGAGAAAGTGAGAAGAAAAAGTTTGGGACAGTGTGCATTGAAGATGAGAAAGAGAGATTAGAAAAATAATGTTTAAAAGTTTGGGACAGTGTGCATTGAAAGAAAATAAACTATTTGAATAATAATAATAAAATAACATTTATTCATAGAAGAAGTAAAAAGGAAGTTTCACACAGAAAGCAATTGTTGAGAATAGAAAACAATGACAATTGCTGAACGTTCAGGGCATACACGTGGCAGTCTGGTTGTGTAAAAGGGTAAAATTGTATTTGGCAGAGCATCTTATTTTCTTATATTGTAGATATGATATCATGATCTCTAAATATTGAACTTGACAAATAAATATTTTCAGTTGACATGTTACAAAATTGTTAATTCTTTTAATGTAATATGTTTTTTCAACCATATTATTGGTGCGAATATCCACCAACTTTGTCGATGATTAATATCAGTCACTCAAAAAAAATTATAACGGCCATAATTGATCTATGTGGAATGGCGGGAGGTTTGAATTGATAAAAGAATGAATTATATTACATTGGCTAAAGAGGCAAAGAGTTATATATACAAAGATAGTCAACTTAATCTAACCTAATGGGCCACAATACAAATAGAAAAGCCCAATGAACCTAAGTAAATGTTCTAACTTTCTAATGTGATATCTTTCTCAAATACCCCCCCATAAGTTTAGGGTAAAGTGAATGAAGACCAAGCTTAATAATGTTACAATGAAAAGGTTTAGCGTCTAAGGGCTTGGTAAAGACATCTGTGAGTTGTTGAGATGATGTGATAGGTATGAGATGAAAGAGATTATGTTGTAGTTTCTCACAGACAATATGACAATCCAAATCAATGTGTTTGGTTCTTTCATGGAAGGAGGAGTTGCTTGCGGTGTGTCGAGCGGAGGCATTGTCACAGTATAAGAGAGCAGGCTACTTGAATGGAACGGATAGTTCTTTGAGAATATTGGTAAGCCATCGAAGTTCACAGAATGTATATGCCATAGAGTGGTGTTCTTCCTCTGTAGAACTTCTCGAAACAGTTGGTTGTTTCTTGGATTTCCGTGAAATAAGGGAATCACCAAGATAGATGCAAATTCTAGTGATTGACTTTCGAGTCTCTAGACATGTTGCCCAATCAGAAGTCCGAGAATTCCTTGAGCTGTAATGTTGTGTTGCTGGGGAAGAAAAGGCCTTGACTAGGAGAAGCTTTCAGGTAACGAAGGACACGTAGTGCAGCATTGCAATGAGTGTATGTGGGTTGCTGCATGTGTTGAATTAATTGTTGTATAACATACGAGATGTATGGTCTGGTATTGAGCATATATATGAGTTGTCCAACCAGCCTGCGAAATTTCGTTGCATCTGACAAAACTGTACCATCGTTTGATTGTAGGCGAGTATCACGAGCCATAGGTGTTGGGGCTGGTTTGCAGCCAAGCAAACCAGTGTTAATCAGGAGATCCAATGTGTATTTACGCTGGCAGAGGTTGATACCAGATGCGTTTCTTGCTACTTCAAGGCCTAGGAAGTATTTCAATGTGCCCAAATCTTTGATGCGGAAGTGTTGGTGAAGGATAACTTTAGTTTGTTCAACATGCTGCTAATTGTTTCCTGCAATAAGGAGATCATCCACGAAAATCATAATGCTGTTAAATTGGTGATTATTATGTTGAATAAATAAGGAATGGCCAGAGGAGCATTGTTTAAAATTGTGATTAATGAGGATGTTAGAAAGCTTCTCAAACCATTTTCTACTAGATTGTTTCAAACCATATATAGATTTTAGGAGTTTACAAACATGGTTAGGATTAGGTGTTTTTAGTCCTTTAGGTAAAGTCATATAAACATCCTCATATAAATCTCAATGTAAAAAAGCATTATGTACATCCAATTGATGTAAATGTAAATCCATGGAAGAAGCAAGGGCAAGAAGTAACCTGACTGAAGTGAGTTTAGCAACCGGGGAAAAGGTGTCAAAGAAATCGATATCTTGTGTTTGGTTGAATCCTTGTGCTACCAATCTGGCTTTACGCCTTTCTATACTACCATCAGATTTAAATTTGGTTTTGTAAACCCACTTGCATCCTATGGCTTTTTTGCCATGGAGGAGAGGGGTTTAAATCCAAGTGTTATTATCAATTAAGGCTTGGATTTCATTTTGCATAACACTGACCCAAAGAGGGTCTGCAGATGCTTGTTTGTATGTAGTAGGATCACAAATGGAAGTTATAGCAGATACAAAAGAATGATATGTAGGAGAAATATCATGACAAGATATAGATTTTGAGATTTCATAAGGGATGCAGTTATGGGAATGAGTGCAAATAAAGTCTTTAAGATATGCTGGTGCTATTTTTATTCTTGTGGATTGTCTGTTATTTGCTACAATAGGTGAGGGCAATGTTTTAAAAATCGGACCGGTCATCAAACCGGTGAGGGTACTGGGTCACTGGTTCATTGGTTGAACCACTGAGTCACTGGTCGAACCGCGTGACTAAATTAGATTAAACCGGATAACTCGGTTGAATAAAGCGGTCTCTATTGCAACACTATATATTTATTAAATTGGTCGAACCAGATGACTTAGTCTCTAAAATATATCACAACACCTACAAAATTTTACAATTTTAAAATATCATAATTTCACATTTATTTTTTACATTCAAATTCTAAATATAATCATCACTCACAACAAAATAATACAAAATATAAATTTAAATAAATTTTAAACCAAGTCTAATTGCAAACAGGAGAAAAGTTGTTCCAAATACGATTTGAATAAAGTCTAATTATATTTTTTATAAAAAAAAATCATGAAAACGGCGTCATTTTTGCGGAAAAAAAAGAGTATGCATTTGAACCACCGGTTTTCTAAAACTGCCGTTTTACCGTTTTTTTCGGTTTTGGCCGGTTCTTACCGGTTCAATAGCATATCTGGTCCAGCAAATAGACTAGATTGGTGACCCCTCCGGTTATCGGTCTGACCGGTTCGACCGGCCGGTTTAGTTTTTAAAACACCGGGTGAGGGAGTAGGGTTAGTAATAGTGGGAGAATTAGTGGTGGATTATTCTGTTATGGCAGTATGAGGTGTGGTTGGTAAGGTTTGAGTATCAAAGGTGGGAGTGGCAGGGTTATGTGTAGGTGTAGAGATATCGATGTTGGCAGTAGTATGTGTAGTAGTATTGTTAGGAATATCAAAGAGGAAAGGGTGGTTGGACTCCTCTGTATGTATATTAACAGTGGTATAGGGTGGGTTTGGAGGGTAAATGTTTTCATAAAAGATTCAATTTCTACTGGTGAAAATAGATCTGGTGCTAAGGTTGAATAGAAGGTATCCTTTGATACCAATAGTGAATCCATAGAAAAGGCATTTAGTACTTCTAGGATCAAGTTTATCTCTTTGTTTTGTAAGGGTAGATGCATAAGCCAAACACCCAAAGGTTTTAATGTTGTCATAGGTAAGGGTGTTTTAAATAATAACTCATAAGGTGTGTGATTATTAATAGTAGGACTACAAAGTCTATTAATAAAAAAAGTAGCATGGCACAATGAAAAAGAGCAAAAAAAATTAGGTAAGTTTACATGGAATAAAAGAGATCTTGCAACATTTAGCAAGTGGTGGTGCTTTTTTTCAACAGTGGAGTTTTGTTGAGGTGTCTCAACACAACTCCTTTGGTGAACAATACCTAACGAGGCATAATAAGAAGGCATGATAAATTCTACCCCATTGTCACTTCTGATAATTTTAATCCTGCAAGAAAACTGAGTTTCACAGTAGGTTATGAAATTCTTAACATGAGTTCCAGTTCCAAATTTATGAGTCATAAGAAAGGTCCAAGTATATTTAGAAAAGTCATCCAAAATTGTTAAGATATATTGAAAACCATCCATGGAATCAATAGAAATGGGACCTCATATATCCATATGAATTAAATCAAAACATTTTAAGGAAATAGATTTGCTAGTAGGAAAGGGTAGTCTGCATTGCTTAGATAAATGGCATGTGTTACAAGCAGAAATTTTGCAATGTGTAATAGTAGAAAATTGTTGTGACATTATATGTAAGAGTTCATTAGAAGGGTGTCATAAACGATGGTTCCATAAGGAAATATTGTTTTGAGTAGAGCTACTAATACTAGCAGAATTGCAGTTATTAAGAACAGGAAAATTGTGCATATGTTGTGTGTGAAGCAGATAGAGGTTGCTATGTTGAATCACATGGCTAATCATTTGTATGGGGTGATTATAGAGATATTAGAAAAGCCTGTTATATGGGGGCAGACATGATGTGATGCCCCTGAATCCAACATCCAGATAGAGTGTTGATGAAAAGAACTGTCTGCATTGAACATACCTGAGATGACACTTGTGTCATGGTTGGATGATATATATGGCTTAGCTTGTGCCTGATCCTTACGAGATTGTTGTAGCAGAAGCATAAGATGTTGATAATCTTCCTTTGAGATAACATTGTCCTTGTCCGGAGCAGGGGTGGATTTGGTTTCAGATGCATTCTTGGAGTTTTTGCTGCGATATCCAGGAGGGATCCATATTTGAAGTAGCAGTTTTCTATGGTATGAATGGTTTTTTAGCAGTTGGTAAAAATCATAGAGGTTTTGGAGTTTGGTTTTCCTTTGTTGCGAGAATTGTCCTTTTGATTAGCATAGAGAATTAACAGATTCGTGTTTGATGATGCAGAAGGAGTAATTTGTTGCTGAACAATAAGAGAATAAACACGACTAATGCTAGGTAGAGGTTCAAGTAGAAGAATCTGAGTGTGAATGTTGTGATGATTATCGTTTAGACCTTTCAAGAAACATGTAGTACTCCATGTGATTGAAGTTTTGGACGATTTTAGACAAATCGCAAGTGCAAGGAGTAAGGCATGTACAAGAAGGTGTAGGTCGTAAATTCTCCAATTCATCCAATAGAATCTTGAGATCGGTAAAGTAAGTAAATAGAGATCTATCACCTTGTTGATTAGAATGTATATCGCGCAAGAGATCAGAAACATATCGTGCTTTGAGCGATGCGTGGCAAAAGAGTGCGGTTCAGCCAAGAAATCACCATATTATTCGCACGATCCTAGAGCTCAAAGTTAGGGTCAGAAGTTGCAGGTTTTAGGAGAGTTCCATTGATGAACGCAAGTTTTTTCTTTGATGTGAGTGCTCGACGCATATATTTACTCCAATTGTAGTAATTGTTGTCGTCCAAGGGTGGTGCGACGGTGGTGGCTCCGGGATGCAAATAGTAAGGGTTTCTAGGGTTTAGGGCAGGATCAATAGGATCGTTCTTGGATGATTGTGATCCCTTGTCTGGTGTTTTAGGATCTTATCTTCAATATCGATCGCCATGGAAGGAAAGGTAAGTGTTTTGATGAAGAATGAAAAAACAAGAAAATGAAAGAGTTTAGTCTACTGATACCATATTACAACCATGGTTCAGCTATGTGGAGAAGATGAAACATGGCGGGAAATTTGAATTGAGAAAAGAATGATTTGTATTACATTGGCCAAAGAGGCAGAGAGTTATATATACAAAGATAGTCAACTTAATCTAACCTAATGGGACATAATACAAATTGAAAAGCACAATAGACCTAAGTAAATGTTCTAACTTTCTAATATGATATCTTTCTCTAATAATAATATTACTTAACACTAACTTACCACTTGTATAGGACACGTTTAATTTGAATTTTAAAATTAGTAAGATAACCGTGTCAGAACGAATAAATGTTATTGTTGTAAGAAGATATTTTTACTATTAATCAGTTATAGGAACGTAATATTTTGTAGTGAATTTCAATGTAAAGTTACATTCAATTAGATAAAATGTGTATTTACATCCTTGTAATAAAAAATTTGTTTGAACATTAACATTGTTTACACATCACAACAAGAACAATTAATATATGAGCCGAATGTGTCGGAAGTTAATAATTGTGCCAATTTTCAACTTTATTGAATGAATTGGCAATCCAAAAGTTTTCAAACAACTCAAAAACTCAAAGTGTTAAATGTTCAAAAGTATAAAATCATTAGCTTTAAATTAGTTAATTTAATCACAACTTAAATATTCCTTTTCATATCCTACAAAATAAAACAATGTTTTAACAACATTGTTGGTGCTTCCAAGAATAATGATTGTAAATCGTATGGGAAATTAAGACATAATAACATACTAATACGCAACGGATATAAAATTACTCACAATTGTGATGGAATGTGGATTTAGTGAGACTATTGTAGAAAAATAGGAATAGATTTCTCTCTTCTTTTTTCTCTTTTGAATCTTTATTTTTTCTCTATCTCTCTTAACCATAAATTGGCACTCTCCACTAAAATAAGTGAGACAAATGGGCTATTCATATTTGGGTCTTTCTCCATATAGGAAGGGAACCCAAACCCATACAAATCTCACCCTCACAACTATATGGAGGAAATCGCCAAATCGGCGATATCACAATAAGCTTCAAACTTTCCTTTTGGTAATGCTTTAGTCATCATATCATAACCATTATCATTTGCATGAACTTTAGTGAACTCCAGCAACTTAGCATCTAAAATATCACGTACCCAATGATATCTAACATCAATGTGTTTGGACCTTTTATGAAAATTCGGATTCTTACCAAGATGAATATCCCTCTGACTATCAACAAATAACACATATTTGCCTTAAATAAAACCAAGCTCCTGCAAAAATTTCTTCAACCAAATTAAAGTAACTATTTGCCTGCTTCGATAATAGCAATGAACTCAGTCTTTGTAGTAGACAATGCTACACATTTTTGTAATCTGGACTGTCAATCCACATCTCCTCCTGCAAATTTAAACATGTATCCCAAAGTGGACTTTCTGGAATCAATGTCTCCAGCCATATCTGAGTCAGAGTGCCCCACTAGAGTAGGCTTATCTACTTATGACTTGTTTCATAACTTTTGTAAATTTATGGTGTTGAACTTTTGGATGTAGGATTATTATAGTGTTTACTTCAATGCAATGCACACGACTACAAATAATATATTTCATGAAAAATCTTTCACCTAGGCCAGTGAAAATTCGAGGTCAAATGACTTGGAATGCGTCATATTCCATTAAAGAAAAGAAAGAAATCGTATACCTCATCTTTACAAAAAAATGACATAAAATATTGCTCAGGGTTTGAGTTTCGATTCTCAGCTCCTGCAATATTAAGTTTTATTTAGAACCAAAAAGGCGCCTTTATTTTACAAATCATCTTATTCCTCGGTTTATGGATAAAACCGAGGGTAAAAAATTGAGGACATGCTTCGAAACATAGAAATGTGGTTTCTTTTTTTATTTGTAAATCAAATCATCAAATCCCTCGGCTTCACTAATAACCGAGGAAATATTTAATCAGATTTTACTATAAAAGCACTCGTTATTAAATTTTTACCATAAATTTAACTTATATGTAGTCGTTCCAGAATCGTACGCATCATTCTTTTGGATGGATTGCAAGATAGAAAAAATCTTCAGTATTCTTCTTTCTATCTTGAACAAAACATTTTTTTGCCCTTGCAATCAATTCCACATAAAGATGTTAATATTGTTGTTTTGGAATAACCTTCATATGTTGTTAATAAAATGGTATACAACAAAATCTGCTAAAGATATTGACAATACTATATATCTTGTTCTCTTTCTTGTTAAAAGATTTTTCATGAAAATAGTTGCTCTAGAAATGCTCAAAAACTTGGGGAACAAATCTCTTAGATAGATTGTAAGTGTAGAAAAAAATTCTCATATTTGGAACATATAACTTATCAGAAGTTAGATAAGTTATGGAGTGTTTGTGGAGAACAAAGGGTATGCAACTAAATCTGAATAACAACAAAGATTTATTGTTCTCGAGGAATAAGAGCAAAGATTTGTCAAGACCTAGATTTGTTGTAAATAGTGTATTTTAATATTTTGTGTAAACAATGTACTTTTAATATTCACCTCGTTTTTCAACTGAAACCAAGTGGTATATGGAAAGAAATACATTTTACTTTAGTTTTTATCATAACCGAGGGGATATTTAAGCGTGTTTATTAAGGATATTCACCGTCCTTAAATAAATATTTGTAGTTCGTACCAACGCTCTACACACTGCCATTAATGATCCGCGTAAAACCTAAGAAAAAATCAATTATAAAAGCATTCTGAATATCAAAAATTGATAACGAAACATTTGACATGAAAACTTTGAACGTAAAGAAGCTTGACAGAGTTCTCTGTGATGGATTGCAAGAGCAGAAAATTATTTAGGTTTAAGGTTTGTTTTCTTCAATAATCATATAAGTGAATATTTATTTTATTTATCTAACCTTTTTTTGTTTTATATCAAAAACAAACAAATGCCAAAGGCATAGATAATATATTGCACCCAACATTTTCTATTCCCCGAGATTTCAATAAAAAGAGGATCCATGATTTGTTCTCCACTGACACTGACACTGATGACGATGAATCAGATTCAAAATTTATTATGTATTTTTACTTTAATAGTCTGTATAAACAATGTAATATTATATGTAGTGTGTAGACCGTTGATATTCATTAAATGGACGACAATGTAATGAGTGTTTAAAAAAAGTATTTATTGATATTCTAAACAAATTAATTTATTAATGTTTTGTGTAAACAATTAAATGAGTATTAAAAGAAAGTATTTATTTTTCCCTTCGATTTTGGTCATAAACCGAAAGGTATGTGACACTAATTTTAAAAATACAAAAGTAACTTTTGTATAGAATCGAACCATGTGCAGATAACTTACATACATTTTTTTTATATTAATATGTATGTTTTTTATAATCTGTCATTTGATTTTGGTAAAATTAAGATTTATGATTTTTTATTTAAAATATATCATGAGTGAAATTGTTTTTTAAAGAGACTAGCAGACATGTCCGCCATTAAATAAGACGGGCCTAATAAATATGTCCGCCTTTATAATTTTGACTGTTTCGTTTTATTTTTTGTGGATTTTTATGAGATATATTTAAATAGAGCGGGCACGTCTGTTTGATATCATTAATTTTAGTGTATCTTTTCATTGGCATTTTTTGGCCTTTATTTTGCCCATTTCAAGAAAAAATCAACATCTAAGAAAGAAAGTGGTAATATAGTAATTAGAGATGTCAATTTGCATCTGATAATATAGATTTTTATGGGGATTATCTGTTTGGAGCACCGAAGTTGGAGATATTTTCCCGCGGGGACGGAGATGGAGGAAAAAGTTCTCTCGATGATACTTTGAGGCGGAGATTGGGAAAGTACCCTTCGCATTTGGATTCTCCGACTCCGACAATAATATTTAACTCTTACCTTTTGTATAGTATATACTATATAATTATAAAGGTTTACATAAAAAAAATATTAATGTATTAGAAAATAAAGAGTCATTAGTGTAACATTTTATTTTTATGTGTTATTGTATAATATATTGTTTCACTACCCAAGTACCTAACTCTAGAAAGTGCACCCAATACATAAAATGTACACACCGTCATTTTCTTTTCTCAATCATCTTTGTCTCCTCCATTCATCATCTTCTCCGTTCTCTTCATCATCGCAACAACCACTCTCTTTGTCCATTGTGCTTATGGTATTTACTCTTCAAATAAATGGTAATAATGAAATATTAGTGTCATAGTTTTGATCAAAAAGTATAGAAATTTTCTTAAGATTCAATCTTCGTGGATCTTTGTCAGGATCTGTGGGGATGGGGATGGGCGAAAATATCCCCCGTGATAGAGATTGGGGATGGAAATGGGGAATAAATTGGGGGTGGAGCGTGGATTGAAGAAGCATCCTCCGAGCATTCCCTGTCCCGTTGCATCCCTAATAATAATAATAATAATAATAATGTAATCACGTGAACTATAAAATATAAAGTAGTCTCTCTATGGACAATTACAAAAATATAACTGTTTTTTTTTTTTGGTGGAAGTTGGCTATGTGATGTGATTAATCTTTTGTAGTCATTTGGGTAAATACTTTAACCAAATAGTAAAATTTATAGTGATTTTTTTCTATCAATAACTAGTAACAAACTTGTGCATACGCACAGGTTCTGGTCTGGTATGCGCATTTGTTTTACATAACATATTTATTTTAAATAGATGGTTAAAAAAATATTTAGATTAATAATAATTTTTTTTCGTATATAAAAATATTTAGATCAATAATAGATTTTTCTCTCATATGCCATTTTTACATCGTAAATATTTGGATCATAAAAATTATCGTATATAAAAATATTTAGATCATTAATAGATTTTTTTTCTGTATACACATATTATTTTTGTTTAGGTATCTTTTACAAAAATATCTAGATCAATAGTAAATTTTCATATATAAAAATATTTAGATCAATAATACATTTTTCGTGTATACCATTTTTAAATAAAAAATATTTGGATCATAAATATCATTTTTCGTATATAAAAATATTTAGATTAATAATAAAATTTTTCTCGTTTACAAATATTATTTTTATTTATATATTATTTACAAAAATATCTGGATCAATAGTAAATTTTCGTATATAAACTTGTTTTTTTTAATTAATAGATATTTAAACTTGTTTCAAATGTAGCATGTGATTTGAAAATTATATGTTTTAACTGTTAAAGTCTTTTTTCCTAGCCTCTGCTAGGGTTTGAGATTTTTTCTTCTTTTTGTGAGAAGCCTTGTTTTTTTCTTCTATCCTGGTTATTTGGACCGACCTACTGTTTTTCTTCTAGGACCAATGTCAACACCGAATCTGGAGGATCTTTCGATCCATGCAGAGGAAGATGATGAAGGGTTTTGTTTCGACGTGGATGAGGAGGGTGATGAAGGGGGAGATCTGCGGTGGTGCCTAGTGGGTAGATTTCTATGCGACAGGCCCATCCATGTGAATTCGATGAAAGGGAGAATGGCGGATCTGTGGAGACCGGTAAAAGGAGTTACGATCAAGAAAGCGAAGGAAGGATTATTTTTGTTTCAGTTTGGTCACAAACTGGATATGGAAGCTGCTATCAATGGTGGACCATGGTCTTTCGATGGTCACCTTTTAATCATTGAGAAGATGCAACTAGGAGTTCAGATAGAGAATATTCCGCTCTATACAGTTGATTTCTGGATCCAGGTGCATGATCTTCCGGCCGGACTAATGCTTGAGAGGGTGGGGAGAACCATAGCAAATTTCATTGGCTCTTTTGTGGCTTATGACAAAAATAACAACACGAGTTTTTGGAGGCAATACATGAGGTTACGTGTTAAGATTGATGTTCGGAAGCCGTTGAAAAAACAAACCAGAGTCAAGAACAAAGGTGGAGAATGGTGCACAGTTATGTTCAAATATGAGAAGTTAGGGCTATTCTGTTTTGTGTGTGGTATTCTTGGACACTCTGAACAGAAGTGTGAAACCCGTTTTGCAATGGTGGAAGATAATGGGGTTAGAGCGTGGTCAAGTAAGCTTAGAGCAGACATGCGAAGAAGTGGTGGTGGGCCGGTGTCACGATGGCTTAAACATGATTCTGGTAGCTCTGGTGCGAATTCTCAGGTCCATGATAGTGAGCAGGCGCGTGGATCACAGGTAGTAGAGGAGGGGAGTGACGTTTCTCCTCAACGCATGGGGGACCCACAGTCATTAATTGTGCGTGAAACTCTTAATTTGGATGGCCATATTAATTAGAATAATAATGGTCATTCAGTGGCCCATTATGAAGGAATATTTCCTCTTAATCATGAGGGGACAAGCTCTGATTTTACTTTAAATCCAGCTTTTAAATTCCCAACAGCAGGTTTATTCTAGGTGCCGACAACCTTTTCATCAACAATAAATTCCAGCCTGAACCAGATTGTAACTACCGCTGATGTGTCAGCTAAAGGATCCCCACTTGGGGAGCAGTCGGTGGGGTCTCCGTTAGCTTTAAATTTGAACCAAGAAATTGCCGTAAAACCAATTGATGTCCCATTATTTTTTTCCACTTCGCAGAATACTAGTATGCATGGCACTGTAGAAGATAAACACACTTTGTTGAAATCCAAAGTCTCAGCCAAACACCACATTACCAGTTTTACTACCCCTGTACCAAACACTATAAAACCGAAGTCTCATCGTTTCAAACCAAAGAATACCCTGTCCAAACAACACCATGCTATTCATCACAGCCCAAACTCCAAAGCCTCAGCCAGTGGACAAGTTCAGCCCCGTCAGCAAGATATTAATCACGTTGTGCAAGAGAATTTGGTGCAGCAAGTTCCCCCTGGGATAACCATGCGTGTTAGTAGTGAAGAGCAGATGGAACGAAAGAGAAGAAGAGAAAATGGAACTGATACAGGTAGCAATGGTGCGGTTACTAATCAACATTTTTTAACGGCAAGTCCTGGCAGCCAGGACTGCCGGGACTCATGAAGATTCTTAGTTGGAATTGTCGGGGCCTGAGCAACTCGCGTGCAATTCCGAACTTGCGGAGATTGGCTCAACAACATCAACCGGATGTTATCTTTCTTTCGGAAACGTTAGCTAAAGCCCCGAAGTTGGAAAGTATTCGTCTGATGTTGCGGTTTAGTTCTTGTTTAACAGTCGATGTCGAAGGCACAAGTGGTGGACTTGCTGTCTTGTGGAAGAACAACTTGCAGTGTAGTATAATGAACTTCTCAAGGAATTTTATCAACATTCTGGTTCATGATGATGTTAAAGGAGATTGGAGACTTACCTGTTATTATGGTTACCCTAAGCGAACAAGACGGCAGCAAGCTTGGAATATGATTCGGAGCCTTCGAGATTTGTCGCATATCCCATGGTGTATCATTGGAGACTTTAATGATTTGTTGTCGCAAGATGATAAACGTGGTATTCATTCTCATCCTAACTGGCTATGTGCGGGTTTTCGGCAAGCTATCAGTGATTGCAACCTTACCGATATTCATATGGATGGCTATCCTTTCACGTGGATCAAGAGTCGTGGAACGGATCGTGTTGTGGAGGAACGTTTGGATAGAGCCCTTGCTGATACTGATTAGCTGGATGTTTTTTCGGATGCTAAGCTGGTGAATTTGTTTGCTTCGCATTCTGATCACAGTCCTATTTTGCTTCACTGTGTTCATCCGGTTCGCTTACGGAGAAGATACTCTTTCAAGTTTGAAAACTCATGGCTGAAAGAGCATGATATTGAAGGTGTAGTGACCAATGGATGGAAGAAAGATGTGAATATGGATGTTACGAACCGTATAGAATCTTGCGCTAAGGAGTTATCGGGGTGGAATCGTCAAAGGTACAGTAGACAGAAAGAAGAACAAGCAGGTTTATTGGAGACTATGGAAATGTTTCGTGGTATTCATGATGCGGCGTCCTCGTCGCGGTTTATCGAAGCACAACGTGACTACAATAAGATTCTTGATCGTGAGGAGATTTTTTGGCAGCAGCGTGCAAAGATGCACTGGTTATGCAGTGGGGATCGCAATACAAAATTTTTTCACCGTTCGGCTACGGTGCGTAAGAATTTTCAGAAACTTAGCATGCTATTGGATGAGACGGATAGAGAGACGAGTGATCAGGTAGGCATGTGTGATATTGCCAAGAAGTACTTTGTCAACCTGTTCAAAGCTGGTGAAGGTAATTATGAATTGAGGATAATAACAAGTTGGTAGCAAATATTACTAAGGAGGAACTTTATGCAGCCCTTAAGCTTATGCACCCGGATAAGTCTCCTGGTCCGGATGGTTTTAATCCGGCTTTCTATCAAAAGTTCTGGCACCTTTGCGGGGATGACATTTTTTCGGCTGATACTACTTGGCTCGATAGAGGTTTCTTTCCGTCTTCTATCAATGAAACTAATATTTGCCTAATTCCGAAGTGTGCTAATCCTCGGACTATGAAGGAACTTCGTCCTATATCTTTGTGTAATGTAGCCTACAAGCTGGTCTCCAAAATTCTTGCGAATAGAATGAAGATGTGTTTGCCTAAATGTGTTTCGGAGGAACAGTCAGCTTTTGTGGAGGGCCGTTCTATTTTTGACAATGCATTGATGGCTATGGAAATCATCCATACCCTTAAACGGAGGAATAAAGGTAACACTGCGCATATGGCTCTGAAGATCGACATTAGTAAGGCATACGACAGAGTAGATTGGGGATTCCTAAAGGGTATGCTCAGTAAGTTGGGTTTTGCGAATCAATGGATCCACTGGGTGATGATGTGTGTGACATCGGTGAATTATTCGGTCCTAGTAAATTCAGATAGAGTTGGTCCAATTCAACCAGGTAGAGGATTGAGGCAAGGGGACCCACTATCTCCATACCTTTTTATCCTCATTGCAGAGGGTCTTTCAGCTCTTATCAAAACTGCGGTTTCTCGAGGAGATATTCATGGAGTCCGGATATGTGGGGGGGCACCTAGTGTGTCCCACCTGCTTTTTGCTGACGACTGTTTTTTATTTTGCAGGGCTAACATTGTGGAGGTGTCTCACCTTATGGAGATTCTTACGACCTATGCTGACGCATCAGGGCAAGAGATTAACTTAACCAAGTCTGAGGTGTTCTTCAGCCGTAATCTTAGTATTCCGGCCCAAGAGGATATTGCTAAAATCATGGGTGTCCGTCATGTGTTAGGGATGGGTACTTACTTGGGATTGCCGTCAATGATTGGTAGACGTAAAAAGGAGACATTTGCTTTTATCAAGGACCGTATTTGGAAAAAAATCAATTCTTGGAGAGGCAGATCTCTATCTAAGGCTGGTAAGGAGGTGATGATTAAGTCTGTGCTGCAGTCTATTCCATCTTATATTATGAGTGTGTTTATTATTCCAGATGGGGTGGTGAAGGATATTGAGAAGATGTTGAATTCCTTTTGGTGGGGGGGAGGTAGCAACAATAAGGGTATTCGTTGGATGGCTTGGGATAAATTGTCTTGTCCTAAGAAGGATGGTGGTATGGGTTTTAGGGATTTTCGTGCTTTTAATGTAGCTATGGTAGCCAAACAAGGTTGGAAGTTGCTGTCTAATCCATCCGCCTTGGTATCCAGATTTTTCAAAGCAAGGTATTTTCCTAATTCCTCATTCTTACAGGCCAAGTTGGGTAATAATCCAAGTTTTGTTTGGAGAAGCCTTTGGAAAGCTAAAGATGTGTTACTTTTGGGGTGTAGGTGGAGGATTGGTGATGGTAGTTGCATTAAGGTTATGCATGAACCTTGGCTTCGGGGGAGCTCAGAGGGATGTCTAAGTGGTCCGGTTAATCAAGGTGTGTATGAACTTTATGTTAATAATCTTATGAGTCCCAATTCCAAGCAGTGGGATGCACATGTTATTCACTCCTTTTTTGATCCTATAGTGGCAGGTGAAATCCTGAAAGTCCCTTTGTTGGAGGAAGTTGCTACGGATGGGATGGTGTGGAAGGAGGAAAGAAATGGTGAGTATAGTGTGCGTTCGGGTTATAGGATGTGGAGAAATGTTCAGATGCACCAGATGGATAAAAGAGTAGAGGGTAATTGGAATAGTTTGTGGAACATTATGGCTCCTCCTAGAGCCAAGCATCTATTATGGAGGATTTGTAGAGATTGTTTGCCGACTCGTATTAGACTCCGGCAACACTATGTTCAATGCCCAACTATGTGTCAGACTTGTGAAAGGGAGGATGAAGAGGATTGACATGTTTTCTTCGAATGTATTGCTACTATCAATTGTTGGAGAGATGCAGGTTTGTCTTCTATTATTGAACCCCGGTTACATACTCTGAGTGATGCCAAATCACTTATTCTGGACATTTGTAATAAAGAGGATAAGAGGGATGCCGGAAGATTTGCTGTAATGATGGAGGTGCTATGGAAGAATCGTAATAATGTTGTGTGGAATAATGATAGAGGTGACATACCAAGGTTAGGCTTGCAAGCCTATTTTAATTGGCAAGATTGGTTTGCTGCTCGTGAGGTTCAAAATATTTCTATCGGTGATCCGAGTCCCTTAACCTGGATCCCCCCGGCGGTGGGTTGGATAAAATGCAATACGGATGCGGGGTTTAATTCTTCTCATAACTCTACTAACAGGGGTTGGTGCTTCCGAAATAATATTGGAAGTTTCATTACTGCAGGTGTTGCTTGGGATGTCGGAACTATGTCCATAGTCGAAGCAGAAGCCTTGGCTTTGAAAGAAGCGATGCACCATGCTATTAGTTTAAATATGGAGTGTGTGATTTTTGAAAGTGACTCTCAAGTGGTGGTTCAAGCAGTTAACTCTAATGTTACAGGTTGTTCGGAGTTAAGTTTTATTTTTCTTTCTATTAAGCGAATGTTAGCTTCTTTTCCTAACTTTGGGGTGAAGTTTGTAAAACGCCAAGCGAATGTGGTTGCCCACTCGTTAACGAAGGCGGCCAATTCTTGGTCTAGGCGTAGTTCCTTAAGTATTATCCCGTCTTGTATCGAATTTCATTTGATTAATGACATGAGTTAATTTGATTTTTGTCAAAAAAAAAAAACTTGTTTCAATGTCTTTTTATATGAAAGCTACACAACAGTGTCGGAAAAGCTTATCAGTTGGTTAGCTTAGTTCAATTTCTTTATCCAAATATGTTAGTTTAGTTAGGAAACATACGTGTTGGACTTTTGACAATCGGTTGTTTTTCTTGTTCAAATTATGCTGAGAGGTTATATTAACAATGAAACGTGATTGGTAGATAATGCATTGGATTTCCAAGAACATAGGGATTGAGACTGCTCATAACAAGACATTGAAGCAGAGGTAATATAAACGGAAGAAAGACTTACATTAAATGTGAAACTGCAAACAACTGTACTTTATGGAAGAAACTTAAAAATTGACAGTTTGTAGTTGTTTTAAAAATACACTTTGTACTGAGAAAGAAAACGTGGGTAAATTTTAATAAAGTAGAATAGTTAAGTTAAAGAGTAAATTTTAAGAATAAAAAAAAATTAAAATCATTAAATAAGTTTAAATATCAGGTAAGGTGTGTGCATTTAAATTTTAATATAATATATATATATATCTATATATATATATATATATATATATATATATATATATATATATATATATATATATATATATATATATATAGTTGGTTAATACATTTCATAACTTGGTTAATGAGTTCTCAAATATTAAAAAAATTAAATAGTAAAATAAAGTTGGTTAATAGAGTATAAAAGTTGATTAATACATTTATAATTTAGTGTTAGCTCATGTGGTCTGTGTCTGGGGCTGTCAGCTTTGGAACAACGTCATTCCCCCTTCTAAATCTTTTCTTTTTTTGAGATTAGCTCAGGGGAGGCTGCCCACGGATGAGAATTTGTTGCAGTGTGGCCAGGTCTTTCCGTCGGTCTGTATCTTTGCTTTTGCAGTTTGGAATCTTCTCAACATCTATCTTTTAATTGTCCTTATGCTGCAAACATTTGGACATGGATTTGTAATGTGTTGGTGCATGGTTTGTCCATTACTTGTTTGGCGGATTGTATATATGTTATAGAGGGTGCTCATTCGGCGCAATGTATTGTCGTTGTTAAAGCAATGATTATTAATGTTGTTGCTTGTATTTGGTATGCCAGGAATCACGCCAGGTTTCAAGATAAGCTTGTTAATTGGAAATCTAGTTGTGCTACCATTCACCCTCTTACTTCATTGTCGGGTAATCTCACTTCTAAAATAGTTAATTCTTCTATTATGAATTTTTCATTGTTGAAGAAGTTTCAAGTTATTCTGCATCCTCCTCGTCCTCTTTCTATTCAGGAAGTTTTGTGGTCTCCTCCTCTCATTGGTTGGACCAAGGTGAATGTTGATGAGGCAGCTAACGGCTCGCCTATGTTGGTTGCTTGTGGTAGCTGTTAGAACAAAAAATGTTCTGATCAATATTCTTAATTTTGATGATAATATTAAGTATGAGTTTTGTATAAGACAATGTGGTACTCTAATCCTTTGCGTTTTCCATTTCAGGAAAAGTATAAAAGAGTATGCACAAATCAACGTTCAGAAGCACTGACCCATAAGTTCTGGATGGCTTCATCAGAACATGGTCTGGCAAGACATCAGAAGATGGTCCTGCAGAATCAGAACATGAACTAGAAAGCATCAGAAGATGGCAGTCAAAAGTACAAGCTCTGAAGCTCTGATGGTATCACGCTCAAAGCACTTCAAAGTCTGAAGACAGAAGTTGCATCTGCACCAAAGCTGGAGACTCTGAAATTCAAATGTCTATTCAACACATTCTGAGTCTAGAAGAAAGTACAAGATGAAAAAGCTATAACGTCAAATCTCTGACTGACAAAAGGAATGTTAGAAGCTACAAAAGGCAAAGTCAGTAATAGCAGCAAAAGCATGGCTCGAGGTAGTTGACAAAAGTGTGAAACATTAAATGCAGCGTTGTACTATTCATGCAAAGCATTAAATGCTCCCAACGGTCATTTCCTCTCTAGCGCCTATATATAGAAGTTCCATTCAGAAGCAGCATAGAACACTTGCGAAAACTTACAGAAACGCTGTCAAACTGAAAAGCAAAAAGAACTTCATCTTCAACCTCACATCTTTGTAATATCTTAGCGAGTGTTAAGAACTAGAACTTAAGAGAAATATCACTGTTGTGATTACAACTTTGTTAGAAGCAAATCAAACTCTTGTAAACATTTATTTTACATTGATTGTAAAAGGATTTCCTAGAGTGATCAAGTTGTGATCTCTAGACTCTAGAAGACTTAGAGGGTATCTAAGTGGAAAACCATTGTAATCAGTTGGATTAGTGGATTAAATCCTCAGTTGAGGTAAATCACCTTGTCAGGGGTGGACTAGAGTAGTTTGGTTAACAACGAACCAGGATAAAAATAATTGTGTTAATTGTTTTTATCTTCCAAGTTTTTGAGTTACACTTATTCAACCCCCCCCCCTTTCTAAGTGTTTTTCACTCCTTCAATTGGTATCAGAGCACCGGTTCTAGGTGCAAGCACTTAACCGTGTTAGACAAAAGATTCAGGGAGAAAAACACAAAGTCAGAATGGTTGAAACAACTTCATCTACTCCTACTCCTGAACAGAACAACAATGGTAACAATGGAAGTAGTAGCTTCAATGGTTACAATAGACCACCTGTCTTTGATGGTGAAAATTTTGAGTATTGGAAGGATAGACTTGAAAGTTACTTTCTTTGTCAAGATGGTGACTTATGGGACTTAGTGTTGGATGGTTACACACATCCTGTAAACACTCGTGGAGTCAAGATTACAAGGTAAGCTATGAGTGATGACCAAAAGAAAGAATTCAAGAATCATCACAAGTCAAGGACCATATTGCTAAATGCTATCTCTCATGCTGGGTATGAGAAGATAACAAACAGAGAAACAACTCATGACATCTTTGAATCTCTAAAGATGACTCATGAAGGAAATGCTCAAGTAAAGGAGACAAAGGCCTTAGCTCTAATCTAGAAGTATGAAGCATTCAAGATGGAGGAAGATGAGAACATTGAAGCAATGTTTTCAAGATTCCAGACTCTAATTGCTGGATTGAGAGTGCTTGATAAAGGCTACACCAAAGCTGATCATGTAAAGAAGATCATCAGAAGCTTACCCAAAAGATGGGGACCCATGGTGACTGCATTTAAGATTGCCAAGAATCTGAATGAAGTGTCTCTTGAGGAGCTGATCAGTGCCCTGAAGAGTCATGAGATTGAGCTGGATGCAAATGAACCTCAGAAGAAAGGTAAGTCTATTGCATTAAAATCTAATAATAAAAAATGCACTAACGCTTTTCAGGCTGAAGAAGAAGAATCTGACCAGTCAGAGTTAGAAGAAGAAGAAGAAGAAGATGAACTGTCTCTAATATCCAGAAGAGTAAATCAACTCTGGAAAAGCGAGCAGAGAAAGTTCAAGAACTTCAAGAACTTCAAGAACTTCAAAAGGCCTGAAAAAGGAGAATCTTCCGAACACAAAAGATCTAGCAAAAAGAAGGTGACGTTCTATGTGCCCCTGTTCAATCTTCTTAAACCTGAGGATGTAGATTGGCTTGTGTGCCTGTTGGAATATGAAGGTGGAAGAGGATTGAACACTAGAATACCCAGAAATTTACGCTTGCTAGTGCAGGAAGCAATGTTGGAGATGGGCTTAAAGATGCCATCCAGTTGTTTGACAATATGCTTGTCTAAAGCATATGCTTTTCAAACTTGGATCATGTGCATTGATTGTATCTGAGGAGAGATGAAGTAATGTCTTACATAAGACTACCTGAAGAGGTTCCTGAATAGGGTAAATCAATGACTGGTAAAGAAGATTAGGCTTTAAACAAAGCTCGGGAAGAAATGTCTTAGAGAAGACTAACTAAAAAGCTCCCTAAAAGGGCAAGAGATGTCTTAGAAAGGATTGGATAAATGTTTTAAGGGAGATTACCTAGAAAGGCTGAGATACGTCTTAAACAAGACTCACCTAGAAAGGCTCTTAGAAAGGATATGAAATGTGTTAAACAAGACTAACCTAGAAAGGCTCCTAGAAAGGATATGATATGTCTTAAACAAGACTAACCTAGAAAGGTTCCCAGAAAGGATAAGAAATTCTTTGATTGTTTCTGAATTATCTTTGAAGAAAGACCCGGAATGGAGCATCAGAATTGTATTTGTCTTGAATGAGTGTTAAGATTGAATCGTTGATACGATCGTATTTGCACCGTACTTGGATGATAATATTCTTTTGATTATGAAGTGACCTGAAAAGGCAACGTTAATTTTATGCAATGTCATGATGCATGTGTTATGTAATGAGATTCTCAAAATAAATGAGAATCTTGTATGTTATGTATGTGTTATGAACAATGTATGCATGAGCTAGTTGGATGATGTGTGGGCACCACTATGTGACTGAAGCGCATTAGTAATTCCGTATAACCATCTCTGATCAGGGAAAATAAATCCCTATTTACTGCCGGAGATGATATTAATTAGCGTGAAGATTTGAAGGAGATCACTGCCGAGGGACTAACGTGATGAATAAATGTAGCTATCAATAGCGAGGGCTCGTAGTTTGTTGTGTAGAAGGGATTCACCTGCTATAGTTCAAGCAAGTTTACCTGCGTAAAAGGATTCACTTGCCATGGTTCTGACAAGTTTGCCTGCGTAAAAGATTCACTTGCTATGGTTCTAGCAAATTTACCTGCGTAAAAGGATTCACTTGCCATGGTTCTGACAAGTTTACTTGCATAAAAGGATTCACTTGCCATGGTTCTGACAAGCTTACCTGCATAAAGATTCACTTGCTATGGTTCTAGCAAATTCACCTGCACCAAAGGGATCACTTGCTATGGTTCTAGAAAGCTTACCTGTACCAAAGGGATCACTTGCTATGGTTCTAGCAAGCTTACCTGCACCAAAGGGATCACTTGCTATGGTTCTAGCAAGCTTACCTGCACCAAAGGGATCACTTGCTATGGTTCTAGCAAGCTTACCTGCACCAAAGGGATCACTTGTCATGGTTCTAGCAAGCTTACCTGCACCAAAGGGATCACTTGTCATGGTTCTAGCAAGCTTACCTGCACCAAAGGAATTACCTGCCATGGTTCTGACAAGCTTACCTACATCCAAGGAATTACCTGCCATGGTTCTGACAAGCGTACCTGTATAAAAGGAATTACCTGCCATGGTTATGATAAGCGTACCTGCATAAAAGGAATCATTTGCTATAGTTCTAGCAAACTTACCTGCACCAAAGGGATCACTTGTCATGGTTCTGACAAGCTTACCTACACCCAAGGGATCACTTGTCATGGTTCTGACAAGCTTACCTACACCTAAGGAATTACTTGCCATGGTTCTAACAAGCGTACCTACATAAAAGGGATCACTTATCATGATTCTGACAAGCTTACCTACACCCAAGGAATTACCTGCCATGGTTCTGACAAGCGTACCTGCATAAAAGGGATTACCTGCTTTGGTTCTAGCAAGCTTACCTGCATAAAAGATTTACTTGCTATAGTGCTAGCAAGATCACCTGTGTAAAAGTTAGTTTTGTAAATGCATATGAACTATGTATATGCATGTGATCCTATTGTTTGCACAATACGAATGTATGAACCGTTTGTTTATGAGTAATGTTTGGTAGTATGGTGCTCTTACGCGTGTATAATCATTGCGGATGCATGATGTCTGTACATGTAAATGTTGCGTGTATGCAAATGCATATGTATGTATGCTAATGTGTATGTATATATGGTGATCCCCATATTTTATCTCCTTATAATCCGTTGAATTTGTTTAAACCATGCAGCGACCATGCTTATGCCGACTAGTAATGCTTATGCGTAGAATGTTTTCGAGCGGAACTTCAGGTTTCAGTCTCCTTCTAGACCATTAGATCATGAACCAATCCCCTAGTACCCTTTGTTTTGTTTTTGAATTGTCTAGACGTTTTGATGCATGAGATGTAATGTATTAACCAATGTATGTAATGCATGACTTATGTATGATGCTCCAATGATAAGTTGTTGATAACCAAAAGCGTATATAGCTCGCTAGTCTTGTAAGGTTGTTTGATAGGGTGGGGTGTGATGCTAGCGTGACTTCCCCATGCCTGCTTTTGAACTTTAGGAGAAAGATTTGTTCGAGGTTGCAAAGTGTGAGGATACCTTTTCCTTATGCTGCGCGTTTTGCCCTGGTTTGACCTTTTGAATTACTCCACGCCTTTGACTTTTCGAAATTCACCACGTCTTTAACCTTTTGTAATTCTTTGCACACTTAACCTCTTGAAATTCTCCACACCTTTAACCTTTTGAAATTCTCCACCTTTAAACTTTTGAGGTTCTCCACCCCTTTAACCTTTCGATTTGTTCACCCTATGGATTTGATATCCACTGTCCCAATATTTAGTTTTGTGGAAAAAAATGCCTTTGATCTCCAAGCCATGAAGGAAGTGCCCCGAGAAATAACCTTGTCATACAAATGTGATACATATACTTCAACGTTTAGATTGAAGGGTATGCCCTTGATCTCTAGGATATGGAGGGCTATCCATAGTGTTCTATCCATTTCTCCCATGTTTGACATGTCCCTGATTGTTATTGCTTCGAGATGTAACCCAAGTCGATTGAACCTTAGGATGAATTCCCCTAGTTAATAGGATCTTTGATTGTATGCCCCTGTAATCCTTGAAATTTTCCCCCTGTTTAGGAGAACCCTCTATACGTGGTTCCCCCATTCAAGAGTCTTTAATAGAAATGATCGCCTTTGATTAAACCAATTTCGAGATTTCCTTGATGCTAAGTGTGTATTCGTAGATGACGCCATGCCCTTTGAGAAGTAACTCCAATGCGATGTGTAACACCCCTTTTTACCCCATAAAATGATAAGCATATAATCAGAGAATAAGCATGCATAAAACTAAAAGGGCGTCACATTGACGTTTTCAAAAAACTGAAAAGCTTTTAAAACCGACATCATTTATCCACAAAATACAATACACCTGGTCATTTCAAATAACACCTTACATATAATCATAATTCATCCAGAATATGCATTAACAGCGGAAAGTGATACTCATGTGTTTCATATAAATGATACATGTCCCATACCATGATCATATCTCCATAAACAACTCATAAGATAACCATAATCATAATATTTGGCTTAAGGCCTCTCAACAACAAGTAACTAATTAAACATGTTCGCAAGTTATAACAAAATGCATAAACAAATAGAACATGAGTTCAACGTCTAAGCTACCCAGTGTTACATGACCAGAGCATTGACTCGCTACTTAATTACCAAGCAAATCGGAAGAAACTCCGACTAGATCACACGCCAGCTACTAATCGTCAAACCTGCATGTCGCCAAACGAGGGCAACATTAAAAACAAAAGGGTGAGAATACGAACCATTATGAAGAAAGTATAATGAGATACAATGGTTAAATCAACAATTATAGGAATGCATTACACTTGCCTAATCATGAAATTAATACTAATCATAATTCACATATATTAAGCATACACCAAGTATAAGAGTATAACATCTCAATACTATATTCTCAATTATACACATAACCATAATTATCACATATTCTCACATTTAACCAATTACGTAGTCAAACATCACCCCTTCTCAATTATCAACTAATACAATTATCACTACAACACCAAGTGTACATAATCAATTACCAAACTCATACACATAGCATCACAACATCAATGCACATAATCAATTGTTCACTCGTACACTTATCATAACAACATAATGCACATAATCAATTATCACATTCATGCACACATCATAACAACATAATGCACATAATCAACTATCACATAACTCTAATGTGACTCAATGAAACATGTGACACTATGCATGTGGTACCAATGTGAAATTCTGAGTTTCACCGGCCTCCGATTCATAACTCGAGAATCTAAGCCACACTTCCGATCCGGACAAGACCAAATTCCACCAATTGTAAACATATAGTTTACGGCTCCCGATTCACTCTAGAATCCAAGCCCGCTTGTGTTTCAAAGCAAATCCACCTGTGTTTCAAGGCACACTATGATATGAATGTATGTACAATGTCACAAATATATGCAATTAAGATCATCTCTACCATCTTAACTTTCCGCATATCACAATAA
This sequence comes from Vicia villosa, assembly GCF_029867415.1. Lineage (NCBI taxonomy): Eukaryota > Viridiplantae > Streptophyta > Magnoliopsida > Fabales > Fabaceae > Vicia > Vicia villosa. The sequence goes on from NW_026706430.1 coordinate 57,437, forward strand.
TTCAACCCTATGAATTATCCACCAATTGTACACAACATTCACAACACACACATCATTCACATACAAGAGGTCAATTAATCAATTACGATTCACACAATCCAATTAACACTAGTAACCACACTATCTCATGTTAATTCTCATTTTGCCAATTATACATGAACACACACTTTCAACATCAAGCAATTAATCATTAAAATTAATATTAACCAACTACTCACAGATAATCAATATTAGCACAACATCATTGGCATGGAAATATATATTTCTCAACATACATATTCAAGACAAAACACAATTACGGACAAATCCTCAAAATACCGTAATTTACCGACAAATCGAATAATTGATCTAATTTCAAATTTATTCCAATCAATTGAACTCATTGAAATTAATTCAACTATTAATTAAATCAACTAACTAATAATTATTTTACATTAGTTCCATTTTACTCTATTATTTTCTATTACAAAACCAATATTTAATATAAGAAATATTCAAATTTACCCAATTTCGGTCGGTTCGTAAAACATCATCATTTCAACAAAATAACACTATCATGTTAATCTACTAATTAATCTTAGCTACCATGTAAATTTTCATTAAATTCCAGACAATTAACTATACCGCTTAATTCCGCTATTCGATCTAATGGGATTGTTTGAATTATATTATACTTTTCTTTTCTTTTCTCGCTACAGTAGAACATGACACTACTTCTGTTGCACCCCAATTTTTGACCTCTGAGATCCCATCATTTTCTAAGTGTTATGATCATTATTGTTATACCCCAAAATTTGCCCGCGTCTTTTTTTCAAAGAGAAGTCAAAAGACTTCTGTCTAAAAATTTGGAGTTTTATACAATCTTGGATTTTTATTTCATAAATATCCTGATTTTATGAATACTCAATTTTTAGAATTTTTTATATAGTATTTTGGTTCGCTGTTAAATTTATTCTTACATAAACGCCAAATACTGTTTATCACTTCATACACTGTTTATTTCAGATTTATTTTCAGATAAATAATGCTGACGCAGTTGGTACAGAATTAAAATTTGCAGGCGCGGAGTCCGGGTTTCAGATTATACTGCTAGTTACCAGTCAAACCCGCTATCAGCGCAATTCTCCGTGTTTGTACCATCAGTCAAATCAATTTTTCGCACTTCAAATTTCCAAGATTTTGTTCTAGAAGTCTTCTGATAATCACGTGATCAACAGAGACTCAACACTGCATAAAAATCAGGTACGCCTAACTGTCTCCTACACAAACAGTCCCTAACTAGGGTTTTTGTTTTTTTTCAGGAGAACGAGTTTTTGAGACCTCAAATGGATTTCATGGATCTCCATATATCTCAAAGTACCACCAGGCAAATTTTCAAACTTCGATTCGCTCGGACGCACAGTCAACAGCTCAAACAGTCAACAGACGACCAGTTTGACCAAAAAGTCAACAGACAGTCAAAAATGCAATTTTTTGTCAACATCCATATTTTGTCAAAAGATTCATCATGTGATCAATGGTTGATCATAATTCATCAAGAAAAGTTCAGAAATTAACAAAACTCAAAATTGCAAAATTAGAGTTTTTTACCTAAAAGTCAACTGAACTTTGACCGACCATAACTCTCTCATAATTTATCAGAAAAATTCCAACCAAAGCTCATTCCCAAGGAAATTCAATTCTCTACAACTTTGATGTTGGGCCCAAGGTCAAGAAATGCTTCCGCCTAAGAGATATAAGCCAAAACATTACAGGTCATTTTGAAAGTCAACAAAAAGCAGTTTTTTGTCAAAGCCCATATCATCAAGTTAACTTCTCCAAATGCAAAAACACTTCCAAAGTGGCTTGTAGAGGACATCTTGGGCTTTCCGAAAAGTAAAAGAACACTTTCATAGGATCAAAATTGAGGGAGATATGCCTTGATAAAGTTGACCTTTTTTGGGAAAATGCATAAAACAAGTAATGACCAAAACTTGATTCTTTTTCAAAAAGGCCAATTCTTTTGTGATTCAATCTTGATTCCCATATGTCTAAAGGGCATCCACGACCTATCCATGATTCATGACACTTTTATTTCATTTTAATTAAATTTTATTCATTTAAAGTTTATTTAAAGTGAGATAATTCAAAGATATTATCCAAGATGCTCATGTGATGCAAGCAATGACCATTCAAGATGCTTAAATATATTATTGCAAGATTGAAGAGAATAAACTTGAGTGTTTTAACCATGGTTAAGAAATGCACTCATTGAAAATATTCCATTATCATATTTTTTCCACAAAATCAATCATGAAAATTCCAACTTGCAAGGGTTCAAGATCAAATCATTTGCCTATAAATAGAGCTTCATTTTCTTCATTCAAGAGGAGAGAAAAAAAGGGGGGAGGAACACAAAGAACAACAACAATCACCACAAAGTCATAGTTTAAGTTTATATTTTTTGCAAAAGTTTCAAGAAACTTGTAAAAATCAAGGCTCATTCAAATAGCCACTTTCAATCAATTTCAATCACTCTATTCCACTCTTGGGACATCATAGAGTAAGTACAATGTAATTTTTAATATGTAGTAGTGTTAGGAGTTCATGAATTAAAAACTCCATATTTATGCATATTTTCAAATTTCTCAAAAAAAATGTTTTACTTTTAGTTTTAAGTTGATAAAATGTTTATTTAATTTTTAACATAAAAATATTTTATTTCTTTTCATAATTAATTTATTTTTCTTAATTAATTAGTAATTATGTAAATATTGCTTTTTTTAATTATTTTCAACCAATCAAAAAACTCCAAAAATATTTTCCTTTTAGACTTAGGTTTATATTTTTTATAATCTAATTTTTGACATATAAAATAATATTTTTCTTGTTAAGTTTAATTATTTGTATAATTATTTGTTTAATTAGCTTGTTAATTAACTTAAAATCAATTCCAAAAAATCACAAAAAGAATGAATTAAGTTTAATTTGTTTTATATTTATTTTTATATATTATTTGATATTATTTCTTATCTTTTTCCTTTGTCCCGAATCAGAATAAAAGATCAAATATGGCAGAGATTGTATGCAGTTGATTTAAGACTTTTGGAAATTTATCGTGTAGTCGCTATGATTCTATCAAGCTTCTGATAAATTTTCATTAACTTTAAGTCCGAGATCATCATTCACTCACCATCGATCTTCACTAACATCGTGAATATACTTGACTAGCTTCAAGATGATTCACGTGCTAACATACTAACAATTGACTTTAATTTCCGCATTTTATTATATTGTTCTTTATATTTCTTGCTTTATGCTTTATTTTATTATTTATTATTTATGTTTATGCTATTTTCACTTTGTCCATTTGGACGTATTATTTATGTTTCTGCTATTTTTTCTTTGTCCATTTGGACATATTATTTATATTTCTGCTATTTTTCCTTTGTCCATTTGGACATATTATTTATATTTCTGCTATTTTTTCTTTGTCCATTTGGACATATTATTTATATTTCTGCTTTTTTTTTCTTTGTCCATTTGGACATATTATTTATATTTCTGCTATTTTTTCTTTGTCCATTTGGACATATTATTTATATTTCTGCTATTTTTTCTTTGTCCATTTGGACATATTATTTATATTTCTGTCATTTTCTCTTTGTCCATTTGGACGTTTATATTCCGCTATTTTCTCTTTGTCCATTTGGACGCTATGTTTATGTTTCCGCTATTTTCTCTTTGTCCATTTGGACGTTTATATTCCGCTATTTTCTCTTTGTCCATTTGGACGCTATGTTTATGTTTCCGCTATTTTCTTTTTGTCCACTTGGACCATACTTTACTTTTATGCTAAAACACTAATAAACAACAAAAATCTAAAAAAAAACGCTTAAGGTTCTCTCTTGGACTACTGGTTACTATCCCTAGAATTTTGGAGATTCGGACTTATGGACTTAGTGCCTCTGGACCCTTATTCTGTTATTACTCTGTGGTTGTTCTGTCTGGCATTGGATTGTTGTCTGTTTGCGTATGCAGGTATTTCCTTGAAAGTCCTTGATGGTTAATTCCAAGGCATTGAGATAAGGATTTTACCCAAAAACAGCCGTTACTCTGCCCGATTTTCATCAAAATTTTAATGTGCTTAATGCAAAGTGGTGCTAAAGATAATAAGTTCATCTGGATCCCCAAGTGGTAATGTGTCGGTCAACTGTTGGTTTCTTATTTTGGTCAGATCATTCTCTCCTTAAACTTTTATTTTATGCACTAGGTTAGCCTCTTCATCTCCTCCACTTCTTATATTTTCAAAATCTTCTTCCTTTTTTTTCCAAAATCTTCTTATGTTTGTAAAACCTCTTTTTAAAACCTTTCTTAAAAATGTCTTTTGCCCTTAGTGGCTTTTCTGCAAAAGTTTAGACACGATTAATTGTTGTAGTGAGTTGCGATACCCCACGATTTTGAAATTGATTGATATAATGAGATCTTTTCTGCGTGAGAGAGCTAGTGGCATACTCGTTGATTTTATCCGAGTTGGAGCCCTTCTTTCATTAGCGATGCAAAGAACTCATTTGTTCTCATGCTCAAGATCAATGGCCGAGTATTTCTCTCCGACGATGATAAAGTGTTTATTCATTTTTTTAAACCGTTTTCCCTTTTAAGCGGAACTACATTAGCTCTGACTTCTCCATTGCACCGAGGAGGTATGTAGGCACAAGGCTTAATGTCTTGCCGAGCTTATTTTAAAAATCAAACAAGAGCAAAAGTGATCTAAGCAAAACTAAGAGCCCATGGATAACCATGGATACAAAGGGTGCTTAAAACCTTCCCTTTGTATAACCAACCCCCCGAACCCAAAATCTGTCAAAAGGTCTTTCCTGTTCTTTTATGCCTTTCCTAAATGTAGGATAAAATAAAAGTCGGTGGCGACTCTTGCAAAAATATAAAAAAATCAAAAAAAAAGAAAGAGCAAGGAGTCAGTTCGCAAAAACCGAGTTTACAACTTCTTATTCTTATTGGTGCGCTACAGTAATATAAGTTAATATTATACTTGTTTCTTGCGCTACGGAACAGGAACAGGAAAAAAAATATATATTTCATTTTCTATCTTATTGCTACAATATAATAAACAAAACATAGTATCAATACAAACACTACTTTTCCACCACAAGTATATATATCCGCAACAGTAGATGTAAGACAGCATAAAGAAAACATATAGAATCATGGGAATTTAGGGGTTTCACTCTAAACATGTCAAAACCTAAAAATAATTGAATAACAAAATTCCTAAATCATGTTAATCTACCCATTGACCCAATTATACTAACCCATAATAATAAGGATTCTCCCCCTTACCTCTTTAATTTCTCCTCCAAACCCTAGTTCCTCTTCCTTGTTCTTCCCCTTTCTTCCTCTTTTTCCTCTTTTCTTTCCTCTTCTTGTCTAGCCGTGAGAAATGAGGAGAAATGAATATGAACTTATGTCATTCCCTCATTCTCACCTTTATAACTATTCTATATGGGCCTAAATATAACACCCCCCTATTTACTTCCTACATCAATAATTAAGCCCCAATAAATTATATACTATTTATTATTTCTATTTTAGTTACTAAATCAAATAACACCAATAATTAAATAGACACAAATATACACACCAAATTAATTAATATAATTCACTTATCTCAATTAACCAATTAAACACGATTACACACAAGGTTAGTTAATTAAATTAATCATTATATCACATAATAATTAAATAAATAATTAACACAGCAAATAATTAAATAAATAATTAACACACCAATTAATTAAATAAATAATAGTAAAATAAATACTAATAAAAATCGGGCTGTTACAACTCTCCCCTACTTAAAATATTTTCGTCCTCGAAAATTCATTCGACACAACCATCTCAACACCGAAACAAAAAGCGTTTCACACCTTCGATCATTCAAAGGTCCAAAAGATGTCATTCCAATACCCGAATGGAATACCATGCAATACACAATTCTCTCGATATAAAACTTAGCAATTCTCTCCTTCCAATAATTCATCCTCACTGGAATAAAATAAGCACGTTTCGTCAACCTATCCATAATGACCCAAATCATTTCACAACTACTCGATGTTCTCGGCAATCTCGAAACCAAAATCCTTAGAGATACAATCTCACTTCCACTCGAATTGGATAACTGTTGCACCGAACAAAACGGTTTTGAAAAGTCCAACTCAAATACACAATTCCTCTATATTCCCCTTCATACTTTACCACTAAACATTTCCTCAAATTTTGATACATTTATTAACACCATGATGAATACTCAAACCATTATGATGTCCTTCATCCAAAATTCTCCTTTTCCAAATTCAAGACATCCGGAATACAAACTCGACCCCGACATCTCATGACCCTAATCTCGTCAATCCGAAAGTTATTACCTTTTTCTTGATTAATCAATACCCTCTTGTCAACCAATCGCAAATCCAATTTCTGACTCTCTCTAATCTCGTCAAGAATATCACAAATGAGCTTCAACATACTAAGCTTAACACAAGAAGACGTCGCTTCACAAACTAAACTCAAATCTCTAAATTGTTCCAACAATTTCCAATTCTTGAATCCTCAACATAAACTTATGTAATGATTTCCTACTCAATGCATCGGTTATAACATTCGCTTTTCCAGGATGGTAGTCCAAACCAAAATCATAATCTTTTAAAAATTCTAACCATCTTCTTTGCCTCATATCTACTGATACTTCAAATGCTTGTGGTCACTATACATATCAAATCTCGGTCCCAACAAATAATGCCTCTTAGGTTTCAAAACAAACACAACGGCGGATAAATCCCATTCATACGTCGAATAATTCCTCTCGCGAATTCTCAGTTACCTTGAAGCATAAACTACCACTTATCAATATTTACATCAACACACCTCAGCTCGAAATCACATATCCAAGGAAACTCACTTCCTTCAACCAAAACTCACATATAGAAATCTTCGCATATAACTTCTTCTCTTTCAATACTGATAACACAATCCTTAAATTCTCAGCGTGATCATCTCACTCATAGGATCAAATGTCTTCAAGAAACATTACCTCATAGAACCTTCTTTCTTCTTAATTGACAAAACAGGCGCGACTCTATGACTGCACACTCAGTCAATTGAACCTCTTCTCAAACAACTCCTCAAATCGACTCTTCAAATTCTCCTTAGTCGCTTTACACGCTACTAAGTTAGTAAGACAAGTCTATCTTGTCCAATACGATCTCGTCCTCTATCAACAATAGATTAAGGGTGATCAGGTCCTCAATTTGTCAATAGACAGTCGACAATCATAATGAAACATAAACCATCGTTACTAAACTATAATAGTGTTCCTTCAGAACTTGCACTCGAAGTCACTTACAACACCGAGATCCACAATCTCCCCTTAAAGTTACAATCACTTGATTCAACTCCAAACAATTCATACCAAAATTCATCAACTTGGTCTAACGGAAAACAACCTAAATGAATTCTTAAAATATCTACCAAAGATGCTCAACGGATAATTCAAACACGTAAAGAAATAGAAACAAAGCCACAACAGTTGTATCAATAACTACACTTCCATGCATAACAGATAAAACATGATCCAATCTTATAGCACAATCCAAGAATAAAATAACGCGTTGAACCATTATCAATAATAAAGCACGTACCTCAGATTAACTTATCTTTAGAAGTAGTCTCAGCACCAGACAACGCAAACACTTTTCCTTTCGCTTGATCCTTCTTTGGCTTATCGCACATGGCACAATTGTGTCCTTGCTCACTACAACTCTAGCAAATCCTACTCGAACTAACTCCACAATCAACAGTTTTGTGACCCGTCTCGCCACACCTGTAGCACTTAATCGGAGTAGAAGCTCCTCCCCCACTTGGCTTCTTGCCAAGACCAGATTGTTCCCTCATGTCATCATACGATTTCTCACGGAACTGTTCTCCTCCTCGTTTCAACTGTAGAAACCTCACTTCTTTCTTTCCACGCACATCTTCTGGAAAATAGTTTCCCAAAAACGCATCACGGAAAAGAGTCCAAGTAACTTCAATACCTTCTATTTCAAATCTCCGTACAGTATTACTCCACCAAACGTCAGCTTCTTTTGTCAGCATGTGAGTACCAAACTGTACCTTCTGTACATTAGTACAACTCACGACTTGAAAGATCTTCTCAATTTCTCTCATCCATGCGTGCGCTTCGTCTGGTCCATACCCTCCTTCAAAGATCGGCGGGTTGCACCTTCGGAAATCTCCAAAAGCACGAAACTCATCCTTTCCTTCATAACCGGCACTCTCTTGTGGCGCTTGTCCAATCGCACCAGTCCACCTCATCATTGCCTCAACATTAATGTCAACAGTCCTTCCTGCAGCTATTGTCCTAAGACATCCAACGACCAAACAGACAAAACAGTATCGATCGTGTCAGATACACAAATCTAATACAACGGGATAAAAGACATTAATAACCTTGACCAACTGGTCGACCATGCTCTGATACCACTAATGTAACACCCCTTTTTACCCCATAAAATAATAAGCATATAATCAAAGAATAAGCATGCATATAACTCAAAGGGCGTCACATTGACGTTTTCAAAAAATTTGAAAAGCTTTTAAAACCGACATCATTTATCCACAAAATACAATACACCTGATCATTTCAAATAACACCTTACATATAATCATAATTCATCCAGAATATGCATTAACAGCGGAAAGTGATACTCATGTGTTTCATATAAATGATACATGTCCCATACCATGATCATATCTCCATAAACAACTCATAAGATAACCATAATCATAATATTTGGCTTAAGGCCTCTCAACAACAAGTAACTAATTAAACATGTTCGCAAGTTATAACAAAATGCATAAACAAATAGAACATGAGTTCAACGTCTAAGCTACCCAGTGTTACATGACCAGAGCATTGACTCGCTACTTAATTACCAAGCAACTCGGAAGAAACTCCGACTAGATCACACGCCAGCTACTAATTGTCAAACCTGCATGTCGCCAAACGAGGGCAACATTAAAAACAGAAGGGTGAGAATACGAACCATTATGAAGAAAGTATAATGAGATACAATGGTTAAATCAACAATTATAGGAATGCATTACATTTGCCTGATCATGAAATTAATACTAATCATAATTCACATATATTAAGCATACACCAAGTATAAGAGTATAATATCTCAATACTATATTCTCAATTATACACATAGCCATAATTATCACATATTCTCGCATTTAACCAATTACGTAGTCAAACATCACCCCTTCTCAATTATCAACTAATACAATTATCACTACAACACCAAGTGTACATAATCAATTACCAAACTCATACACATAGCATCACAACATCAATGCACATAATCAATTGTTCACTCGTACACTTATCACAACAACATAATGCACATAATCAATTATCACATTAATGCACACATCATAACAACATAATGCACATAATCAACTATCACATAACTCTAATGTGACTCAATGAAACATGTGACACTATGCATGTGGTACCAATATGAAATTCTGAGTTTCACCGGCCTCCGATTCATAACTCGAGAATCTAAGCCACACTTCCGATCCGGACAAGACCAAAGTCCACCAATTGTAAACATATAGTTTACGGCTCCCGATTCACTCTAGAATCCAAGCCCGCTTGTGTTTCAAAGCAAATCCACCTGTGTTTCAAGGCACACTATGATATGAATGTATGTACAATGTCACAAATATATGCAATTAAGATCATCTCTACCATCTTAACTTTCCGCATATCACAATAATTCAACCCTATGAATTATCCACCAATTGTACACAACATTCACAACACACACATCATTCACATACAAGAGGTCAATTAATCAATTACGAATCACACAATCCAATTAACACTAGTAACCACACTATCTCGTGTTAATTCTCATTCTGCCAATTATACATGAACACACACTTTCAACATCAAGCAATTAATCATTAGAATTAATATTAACCAACTACTCACAGAGAATCAATATTAGCACAACATCATTGGCATGGAAATATATATTTCTCAACATACATATTCAAGACAAAACACAATTACGGACAAATCCTCAAAATACCGTAATTTACCGACAAATCGAATAATTGATCTAATTTCAAATTTATTCCAATCAATTGAACTCATTGAAATTAATTCAACTATTAATTAAATCAACTAACTAATAATTATTTTACATTAGTTCCATTTTACTCTATTATTTTCTATTACAAAACCAATATTTAATATAAGAAATATTCAAATTTACCCAATTTCGGTCGGTTCGTAAAACATCATCATTTCAACAAAATAACACTATCATGTTAATCTACTAATTAATCTTAGCTACCATGTAAATTTTCATTAAATTCCGGACAATTAATTATACCGCTTAATTCCGCTATTCGATCTAATGGGATTGTTTGAATTATATTATACTTTTCTTTTCTTTTCTCGCTACAGTAGAACATGACACTACTTCTTATTCTTATTGGTGCGCTACAGTAATATAAGTTAATATTATACTTGTTTCTTGCGCTACGGAACATGAACAGGAAAAAAATATATATATTTCATTTTCTATCTTATTGCTACAATATAATAAACAAAACATAGTATCAATACAAACACTACTTTTCAACCACAAGTATATATATCCGCAACACTAGATGTAAGACAGCATAAAGAAAACATATAGAATCATGGGAATTTAGGGGTTTCACTCTAAACATGTCAAAACCTAAAAATAATTGAATAACAAAATTCCTAAATCATGTTAATCTACCCATTGACCCAATTATACTAACCCATAATAATAAGAATTCTCCCCCTTACCTCTTTAATTTCTCCTTCAAACCCTAGTTCATTTTCCTTGTTCTTCCCCTTTCTTCCTCTTTTTCCTCTTTTCTTTCCTCTTCTTGTCTAGCCGTGAGAAATGAGGAGAAATGAATATGAACTTATGTCATTCCCTCATTCTCACCTTTATAACTATTCTATATGGGCCTAAATATAACACCCCCCTATTTACTTCCTACATCAATAATTAAGCCCCAATAAATTATATACTATTTATTATTTCTATTTTAGTTACTAAATCAAATAACACCAATAATTAAATAGACACAAATATACACACCAAATTAATTAATATAATTCACTTATCTCAATTAACCAATTAAACACGATTACACACAAGGTTAGTTAATTAAATTAATCATTATATCACATAATAATTAAATAAATAATTAACACAGCAAATAATTAAATAAATAATTAACACACCAATTAATTAAATAAATAATAGTAAAATAAATACTAATAAAAATCGGGCTGTTACAACTCTCCCCCACTTAAAATATTTTCGTCCTCGAAAATTCATTCGACACAACCATCTCAACACCGAAACCAAAAGCGTTTCACACCTTCGATCATACAAAGCTCCAAAAGATGTCATTCCAATACCCGAATGGAATACCATGCAATACACAATTCTCTTGATATAAAACTTAGCAATTCTCTCCTTCCAATAATTCATCCTCACTGGAATAAAATAAGCACGTTTCGTCAACCTATCCATAATGACCCAAATCATTTCACAACTACTTGGTGTTCTCGGCAATCTCGAAACCAAAATCCTTAGAGATACAATCTCACTTCCACTCGAATTGGATAACTGTTGCACCGAACAAAACGGTTTTGAAAAGTCCAACTCAAATACACAATTCCTCTATATTCCCCTTCATACTTTACCACTAAACATTTCCTCAAATTTTGATACATTTATTAACACCATGATGAATACTCAAACCATTATGATGTCCTTCATCCAAAATTCTCCTTTTCCAAATTCAAGACATCCGGAATACAAACTCGACCCCGACATCTCATGACCCTAATCTCGTCAATCCGAAAGTTATTACCTTTTTCTTGATTAATCAATACCCTCTTGTCAACCAATCGCAAATCCAATTTCTGACTCTCTCTAATCTCGTCAAGAATATCACAAATGAGCTTCAACATACTAAGCTTAACACAAGAAGACGTCGCTTCACAAACTAAACTCAAATCTCTAAATTGTTCCAACAATTTCCAATTCTTGAATCCTCAACATAAACTTATGTAATGATTTCCTACTCAATGCATCGGTTACAACATTCGCTTTTCCAGGATGGTAGTCCAAACCAAAATCATAATCTTTTAAAAATTCTAACCATCTTCTTTGCCTCATATCTACTGATACTTCAAATGCTTGTGGTCACTATACATATCAAATCTCGGTCCCAACAAATAATGCCTCTTAGGTTTCAAAACAAACACAACGGCGGATAAATCCCATTCATACGTCGAATAATTCCTCTCGCGAATTCTCAGTTACCTTGAAGCATAAACTACCACTTATCAATATTTACATCAACACACCTCAGCTCGAAATCACATATCCAAGGAAACTCACTTCCTTCAACCAAAACTCACATATAGAAATCTTCGCATATAACTTCTTCTCTTTCAATACTGATAACACAATCCTTAAATTCTCAGCGTGATCATCTCACTCATAGGATCAAATGTCTTCAAGAAACATTACCTCATAGAACCTTCTTTCTTCTTAATTGACAAAACAGGCGCGACTCTATGACTGCACACTCAGTCAATTGAACCTCTTCTCAAACAACTCCTCAAATCGACTCTTCAAATTCTCCTTAGTCGCTTTACACGCTACTAAGTTAGTAAGACAAGTCTATCTTGTCCAATACGATCTCGTCTTCTATCAACAATAGATTAAGGGTGATCAGGTCCTCAATTTGTCAATAGACAGTCGACAATCATAATGAAACATAAACCATCATTACTAAACTATAATAGTGTTCCTTCAGAACTTGCACTCGAAGTCACTTACAACACCGAGATCCACAATCTCCCTTTAAAGTTACAATCACTTGATTCAACTCCAAACAATTCATACCAAAATTCATCAACTTGGTCTAACGGAAAACAACCTAAATGAATTCTTAAAATATCTACCAAAGATGCTCAACGGATAATTCAAACACGTAAAGAAATAGAAACAAAGCCACAACAGTTGTATCAATAACTACACTTCCATGCATAACAGATAAAACATGATCCAATCTTATAGCACAATCCAAGAATAAAATAACGCGTTGCACCATTATCAATAATAAAGCACGTACCTCAGATTAACTTATCTTTAGAAGTAAACTCAGCACCAGACAACGCAAACACTTTTCCTTTCGCTTGATCCTTCTTTGGCTTATCGCACATGGCACAATTGTGTCCTTGCTCACTACAACTGTAGCAAATCCTACTCGAACCAACTCCACAATCAACAGTTTTGTGACCCTTCTCGCCACACCTGTAGCACTTAATCGGAGTAGAAGCTCCTCCCCCACTTGGCTTCTTGCCAAGACCAGATTGTTCCCTCATGTCATCATACGATTTCTCACGGAACTGTTCTCCTCCTCGTTTCAACTGTAGAAACCTCACTTCTTTCTTTCCACGCACATCTTCTGGAAAATAGTTTCCCAAAAATGCATCACGGAAAAGAGTCCAAGTAACTTCAATACCTTCTATTTCAAATCTCCGTACAGTATTACTCCACCAAACGTCAGCTTCTTTTGTCAGCATGTGAGTACCAAACTGTACCTTCTGTACATCAGTACAACTCACGACTTGAAAGATCTTCTCAATTTCTCTCATCCATGCGTGCGCTTCGTCCGGTCCATACCCTCCTTCAAAGATCGGCGGGTTGCACCTTCGGATATCTCCAAAAGCACGAAACTCATCCTTTCCTCAATAACCGGCACTCTCTTGTGGCGCTTGTCCAATCGCACCAGTCCACCTCATCATTGCCTCAACATTAATGTCAACAGTCCTTCCTGCAGCTATTGTCCTAAGACATCCAACGACCAAACAGACAAAACAGTATCGATCGTGTCAGATACACAAATCTAATACAACAGGATAAAAGACATTAATAACCTTGACCAACTGGTCGACCATGCTCTGATACCACTAATGTAACACCCCTTTTTACCCCATAAAATAATAAGCATATAATCAGAGAATAAGCATGCATATAACTCAAAGGGCGTCACATTGACGTTTTCAAAAAACTGAAAAGCTTTTAAAACCGACATCATTTATCCACAAAATACAATACACCTGGTCATTTCAAATAACACCTTACATATAATCATAATTCATCCAGAATATGCATTAACAGCGGAAAGTGATACTCATGTGTTTCATATAAATGATACATGTCCCATACCATGATCATATCTCCATAAACAACTCATAAGACAACCATAATCATAATATTTGGCTTAAGGCCTCTCAACAACAAGTAACTAATTAAACATGTTCGCAAGTTATAACAAAATGCATAAACAAATAGAACATGAGTTCAACGTCTAAGCTACCCAGTGTTACATGACCAGAGCATTGACTCGCTACTTAATTACCAAGCAACTCGAAAGAAACTCCGACTAAATCACACGCCAGCTACTAATCGTCAAACCTGCATGTCGCCAAACGAGGGCAACATTAAAAACAGAAGGGTGAGAATACGAACCATTATGAAGAAAGTATAATGAGATACTATGGTTAAATCAACAATTATAGGAATGCATTACATTTGCCTAATCATGAAATTAATACTAATCATAATTCACATATATTAAGCATACACCAAGTATAAGAGTATAATATCTCAATACTATATTCTCAATTATACACATAGCCATAATTATCACATATTCTCGCATTTAACCAATTACGTAGTCAAACATCACCCCTTCTCAATTATCAACTAATACAATTATCACTACAACACCAAGTGTACATAATCAATTACCAAACTCATACACATAGCATCACAACATCAATGCACATAATCAATTGTTCACTCGTACACTTATCACAACAACATAATGCACATAATCAATTATCACATTCATGCACACATCATAACAACATAATGCACATAATCAACTATCACATAACTCTAATGTGGCTCAATGAAACATGTGACACTATGCATGTGGTACCAATGTGAAATTCTGAGTTTCACCGGCCTCCGATTCATAACTCGAGAATCTAAGCCACACTTCCGATCCGGACAAGACCAAAGTCCACCAATTGTAAACATATAGTTTACGGCTCCCGATTCACTCTAGAATCCAAGCCCGCTTGTGTTTCAAAGCAAATCCACCTGTGTTTCAAGGCACACTATGATATGAATGTATGTACAATGTCACAAATATATGCAATTAAGATCATCTCTACCATCTTAACTTTCCGCATATCACAATAATTCAACCCTATGAATTATCCACCAATTGTACACAACATTCACAACACACACATCATTCACATACAAGAGGTCAATTAATCAATTACGATTCACACAATCCAATTAAAACTAGTAACCACACTATCTCATGTTAATTCTCATTTTGCCAATTATACATGAACACACACTTTCAACATCAAGCAATTAATCATTAGAATTAATATTAACCAACTACTCACAGAGAATCAATATTAGCACAACATCATTGGCATGGAAATATATATTTCTCAACATACATATTCAAGACAAAACACAATTACGGACTAATCCTCAAAATACCGTAATTTACCGACAAATCGAATAATTGATCTAATTTCAAATTTATTCCAATCAATTGAACTCATTGAAATTAATTCAACTATTAATTAAATCAACTAACTAATAATTATTTTACATTAGTTCCATTTTACTCTATTATTTTCTATTACAAAACCAGTATTTAATATAAGAAATATTCAAATTTACCCAATTTCGGTCGGTTCGTAAAACATCATCATTTCAACAAAATAACACTATCATGTTAATCTACTAATTAATCTTAGCTACCATGTAAATTTTCATTAAATTCCGGACAATTAATTATACCGCTTAATTCCGCTATTCGATCTAATGGGATTGTTTGAATTATATTATACTTTTCTTTTCTCGCTACAGTAGAACATGACACTACTTCTTATTCTTTTTGGTGCGCTACAGTAATATAAGTTAATATTATACTTGTTTCTTGCGCTACGGAACATGAACAGGAAAAAAATATATATATTTCATTTTCTATCTTATTGCTACAATATAATAAACAAAACATAGTATCAATACAAACACTACTTTTCCACCACAAGTATATATATCCGCAACAGTAGATGTAAGACAGCATAAAGAAAACATATAGAATCATGGGAATTTAGAGGTTTCACTCTAAACATGTCAAAACCTAAAAATAATTGAATAACAAAATTCATAAATCATGTTAATCTACCCATTGACCCAATTATACTAACCCATAATAATAAGGATTCTCCCCCTTACCTCTTTAATTTCTCATCCAAACCCTAGTTCCTCTTCCTTGTTCTTCCCCTTTCTTCCTCTTTTTCCTCTTTTCTTTCCTCTTCTTGTCTAGCCGTGAGAAATGAGGAGAAATGAATATGAACTTATGTCATTCCCTCATTCTCACCTTTATAACTATTCTATATGGGCCTAAATATAACACCCCCCTATTTACTTCCAACATCAATAATTAAGCCCCAATAAATTATATACTATTTATTATTCTTATTTTAGTTACTAAATCAAATAACACCAATAATTAAATAGACACAAATATACACACCAAATTAATTAATATAATTCACTTATCTCAATTAACCAATTAAACACGATTACACACAAGGTTAGTTAATTAAATTTATCATTATATCACATAATAATTAAATAAATAATTAACACAGCAAATAATTATATAAATAATTAACACACCAATTAATTAAATAAATAATAGTAAAATAAATACTAATAAAAATCGGGCTGTTACACGATGCGCATGCAAGTTTTTGAAATCGAAGTCCATTATGAATTAGAACTGGATGATCGAAGATGAATGTTTGAAGAAGCGTAGTGGTTAGGAACAGTTTTAACAACCCTAGGAGTCAGTATAACAAAATCCTGCTTAATATGCTTTCGTAGTTAACCTTGCCTCAATTAGGTCTTTTGAATGTTGTAACTTGGCCTGGTTAATGGTTTAAGAAACAACTGATATAAGGCTCAAAATTTATTTAACTCACCCCTTTCTCCTTGATGTTCTCCAATCCTAAAGTTCGTTTAATCTAATGAATGTGTTTCATTTGCAAGAGAATTGTTTCAGTTCCGATGATGAGCGGAAGCATTAGTGAAAATCCAAGCACCGATGAAAAATGTTGTAGAGATCCAAGGATTGATGGGAAGCTTCGATGATTTAGCAGTCACAAGATTATCCTTTTGCTTTTGTTTTTCTATCCCTTATTTTTGCATGAGTCAATTCCTTTGAATTTGATCCATCGGGATGCCCTAATTTTTGCCTAAGTAATTTTTTGTTTTCTTTATAGAGTTTTCCATATGACTTAGCGGGCGCTTTCCTCCTCTTTTTTTGAATGCTCCTTTTGAAATATCGATCCTTGGATTTTGAATATTGTGACTGCCATGTTGACCTTGATTTGTAAGCTTCGACTTTGATACGTCCTCGATCTCGAATGATGTATTGAGGAAGAAGATGTTGTGAATGTTATCTACATTGCTTCCTCAATCTTGGATGAACGCGAAGAAGAAGATATTCTTGAACCTTTGCTTTGCTTGACTGATTCTCTTGACCACAAAATACACCATTGAATTAATCAAAATCTATCCTGCCCCTGGTTGAAATCAGGGTTTATTTAAAAAATAGAAACAAACTCCAACTCCTGGATCGAGGGGGTTGACTACGGATTATCTCCTTATTTCTCCACTGTTTAGGAATTAAAACAATGTCTTACATCGCCGACTCGGTCTTACCTTGAAAGCATATGTTTAGCAAGATTTAGTTATTTGTATTTGTCATTCTCCCTTATGTTTGTTAATAATCGGAAATTGAAATTGAAATAGAATAGAAGGGTGCGAGTGGAAAGTCGTAGTATTGATAGAATGAAGCGAATGAGTTGACTCCAAAACCTGCATGGTTATCCCATTAGGATTGTTAATCAGAAGGTGCAACCTTTATCCTAGGTAACACTTAGCGATCATAGGGGTTGCAATTTTGACATGATAAACACCTATTAATCCCGGGGATAATCTACTTTGTTAATCCAACGACTTTGTTTTACTTCTTAGTTCTGTGACTTGTAGAAGTAAAGGGTAACCTCCAAATCTCCTTGGGCATGTCAAACCTGTCGGGAATAAATTGTTAGCGGTGGGTTTTCGTCATCCGGAACTTCATGAGTTTCCTTTGACTAAACCTCTTTCACTTTTTCTAAGGCTAGTATCACACCGTTTGCAACCTTCAGCGTTTGTAAATTGATATAGAAAACCTACGACCCTTTTGCACCTTGGTGGGGAGTTAACATATGTCACCTTCCCTCCATCGTAATTATGCATCTTTGTTCAGGATATTGCCCCCGTTGGGCTGACCCGTTCCCTTCTAAGTTATCGTAGAGCATCTTTGTAAGCTTTGCTATGTTCTAAGATGAACCCCTTTATGACTAGATACCTCTTGAGTGTATCTATGGAGGAACTTCTTTGATGAACTAATCCTTAATCGATGACAACCTTTATTGTATTTACAATCCTGTTACGAAAAGGCATGGACATGTGGCTGGCATGGTGAAAGGCATCCTTTTTCTCATTGTAAGACCAAGTTCGTTTTCATCTCCCAATAACTTATCCTTCCCTCTCCATAGTTTGTAATCCTTTTGATCGTGAGTCTCGGGAAATTGGTTGGCACGGTAAGTATGGATACGGACGAAGGTAGAAATGCAAATGTAAATGTATGAATGTATGAAAATGCAAATGCATGCGTATGCAAAAGACTCCTCTTTTCGTGTACACTATGACTCCTTATATGCAATGCAGACGTGCGACATGTATAATCCTAAGGATAGTCTATGCGGATTTAGAGGTGACATTAGACCCTAGTGAAATCCTTGCAAGCTAGGTGTTATGACGCGCCAATGGAAATCCCTTAGATTAGGGAGTATGCAGAAGGTAGAAGCTGGTGACTATTCAAGACAGTCACCAAATCTCATGGCCATCGAGAGGCCGTTCGATGTGTACTAACGAAGTTGTCCCTCGCGGGGAGGTTCTCTATGCGGAACACAACCTATCTAAGGAAGATGCTGGACGAAGTGAAATCCCTACTGGCTAGGGATGATGATCGCGACTCTACGTGTCTATTAATCTGATGACTGCAAGTGCACAGTCGTGTCGTGTAGTTTTAAAAGATATCGAATCCACAGGGACTATGAATCGATCTACCGTTATCTAAGGTTACTATGTAAAGCTAGGGCTACTGAAATTTTGATTGTTCCTAAGGGATAGTGATAGTGAGAAATAAAGAATATAATAAAAGACAGGTATCAGTATGTATTTCGTTTAACTTAAGGTAATCCGAAGGTCCATTGGCTTTTGCATAATTTAATTAAAAATCTTTACTAATTCAATTGATTAAAAATCCTCGTCTCAAACTTTCGCTCTGTTGATTCAGATTACTATCCTAATCCTAATGTACGCTTTTGCCATCCCATTAGATTTTAGAAGAGCTTTTTGGAAACAACGTAATTAATAAAATGCCTATTTTATGAAGTTGTTATCTATTTAAATCTCCTAATCTCAAACTTTCGCTCTATTGACTCGGAACAAGCTAATATCCCTAACGTACGCTTTCGCCATCCCGCTCGGGTGTAAAAACAATTTTTGAAAATAAATAAGTCCCAATTAGTTTTAATACGCTTTCGCCGTCCTTAAAACTAATGTCCTATGTCTACTATCTGGTTAAGGATCTCAAACTTTCGCTCTATTGATTTTAACCTTTGACCGTCTTAACCCCTCAAACTTTCGCTCTGTTGGTTTTAAGACTTACTAATTAAATTAGACATATATACCAAAAATAAGTGATATTTAATAAAACATAATTAAGCCAATTTATTTCGGATTCCTCGGTTAACTTACTCTACATACCGACACCTTAGTAATTTAGCCAGACATATTAATATGGTTAAACATGCATAAATAGATTCAGTTTATAATAATAGGCATGTTAATAAGCATACAATATATCATGCAAATAAAATATAAATAAGGCGGTAAATATTAAACCTGAATTAAATAAATGGCAAGTAAATCTTCAAGTATCGAACCTCCACCACAAGTCGGCTGGATCGTTCTTCGGAAGTTAAACGGGCAGAAAATAAAACAAGGAAATAAAAACGATAAATCTAACGTAAGGCTAGATTTATAAAAAGTTCACAACAATTTCCGGTGTAGAA
Source organism: Vicia villosa (assembly GCF_029867415.1). Classification (NCBI taxonomy): domain Eukaryota; kingdom Viridiplantae; phylum Streptophyta; class Magnoliopsida; order Fabales; family Fabaceae; genus Vicia; species Vicia villosa. Next base: position 77,871 of record NW_026706430.1, read on the forward strand.
ATCGTTGTGAGAAAATAAGTGTTTGAATGAAAACAGAATGAAAAATATGATTCGCGGTACAATTTCGGCAGCACTTCGTTAGCAGGAAATCGGACACTTTGGACTGAAGTGACTGCTTCTATTTATAGGGGATGCTTTGCAGTTGCTTTGCGTGAAAAGAGGAGATTCTACAGACTGGCTTGGAGACGTGCGTCTCCGATTCTTCAGGGAGACTGGGTGCGTGACTTGAGACGTGCGTCTCAAGTGGAGAATCTTCAGGGAAATGGAGACGTGCGTCTCCCTTTTGCTGATGTGGCATAGGGACGTTGGAGACGTGCGTCTCCTCTTACTTGTGTGCATTGGGCTGCTTTCCTTCGTGGGCTGGATTGCTTCATTGGGTCTTTGGGTCTCTTTCAGCACACTTGGGCCTTATTTGCACTCCCTTTTTACTTCAGCACCTATTCTTCGTCTTTTAGGCATAGATATGGGTCGTTTTAGCTCCATTTCTTCTCTTTTTCGCAGTTAGTCATAATAAGAGTGTAAAACCTGAAACAAAGCAAAAACTCGCGTAATATCATAATAAATCAATATAATAAACGGAAAATGCTATAAATATCTATGAATTTCAAGCTAAATATACGATATAAAATCGTGTTATCAAATTCCCCCAGACTTGAACCTTTGCTTGTCCTCAAGCAAAATAACAAGATAGAAATGGGAGGACAGCGAAATGAAACACGCTTCCACCACATCGTTCGGTCATACTCAGCTACATTGTGTTCTTGTTTGAAAATAATGTTGCAGATCCAGATAATAAACTTATAGTAGCGACACTAGACAACTCCCAGTATGCATACCAATCCGAATCATGCCATTATAGCTCGACCTTTTGACTCGTCATCATGTTTTACCCTTTTCATTCGCGCGCAATCACATTAAGCCCATTATCTTGACACGCACATAGCAGAGTAGTCGGTTAGTGACTATGATCCTTCTTATGGAGTTCTGGCACAATATGTGGTATACTCCTTAGCATTCACTTGTAGATTGTGGGGAATCGGACAATAGTCCTTCCTACCAAGTTCAGTACCAGATGACTTCTGAACCAATCAACAATGAGTTTTTAAATACTTTGTATTTGAGATTTGCGACCGTTAGGTTAAATGATCTTGTGAGGATCACCTTACTTAGTAGGCACATTTCTTATTATGGTTAAGCACACAATTATTATTATGAGGATCATACACTTATATTCATCGACTCTCTGCGTAGTTTGTATCTAAGACGGTGCCGACTGCTAGAATAAACTACTAAGGGTTACTTCAAAAATTAAAGTCGATGGCTTCGGTATAACGGGTATTCAAATCGGTTACGCATACTTGGGGGTTTTAGAGTGTTGGGACAATAAGGGTATTGACTTGAATCAATTTCTATGCGTTGAGTGTTTGAGTAGCTTCGTATTTCTCAAACGTGTGGGGTTTGCGTTTATCGTTTAAGAGCAAAATTTTTGTTATGGCTCAAGAAAATGGAAGAAATTGAAATAATTACGGAATTATAAAGATAAGACTTGAAATTCCATAAATATTCTTTATTGAATTAGAAAAAACATTACAGGGAAGGGAAATAAACTAGAAAGAAAGGAAATAAACTAAAGGGAAATAAAACTAAAGCAAGTAATACGACTCCCCCAGACTTGGATGATGCAATGTCCTCAGTGCATGAGAACTACTCCTCAGTGTTGCGGTTGCGTGAACTGCTTGCGCCTCTTGTACGAACACGGCGACGTCTATCAGTAGGAGAGCCATTCACACGAATGTTAAGATCATGCAATTGTGTAGCGATTTCAGTGTATTGGCCTTCGTTCCTAATAGCATAGTCACGGTGCTCCTGTTGCATCTCTCGAATAAGCCTCAGTGTTTCATTTTGATTTGTCTGCATAGCTTGAAATAGGTGGTCTTGTCGTTGAATTGCAGCATACATGGCTTCAAGAGTGATAGGCGGAGGGTTGTTTTGAGGAGGTTGGTTGACATCAGCTTGCCCTTGGTTGAGTTCTTCTTCATTTGCATCCACAGGTTCATTAGGATGTTCAGGTTGGTTATCTTGAGGATTGTCTTCAATGAGTCTCCAACGCTGAACATAACGGATGTTGATTCTTTCGGGGCACAGAAGGATGACATAAGGAATCAGAACTTTGTTGACGACCAAAGTGTATCGGCCATCATGGCGGGGTGAAACTAAGTGGGAGTCACGGCAATAAGTGAGGTCGAGTGATTGAGCAGGTAGCATGAGATGAGAGAATGAGAGGAGATCATCACCAAGACCTAGAGCACATGCCAAGGTGGTAATAAGTCCGCCAAACAAAAAGGGGTTTGTAGCGGGGGCGTTGACACAGCCTTGGATATGTTGGAGCATGAAAGGTGCGGCATTGAAACGGATGTTGTTAAGCGCACAGTAAAGGAAAAATAGTTCGTGTTGGTTTACCTTATGGTTGTTGGATCTCGCAAAAATAGTGTGCCCCAAAACACGTTGAAAATAACGTATAACGGGGTTTTGAATGTGAGAAGCATGTAGAGCCCTCCAACCAGTAGGAACTTCGCCAGTGAGATTAAACCACAGGTCGAAAGCATGTTGCTCCCATGAACGACTATTGAGTTCTTGAAAGATAGTGCGGAGAGCATTTGGTGACGTATTAAAGTGCAAGTACGTAGCCACTACTTCTTGATCCAAAGTATATTCACGGTTGAACATCCGAAATTGGATGCTACCGGTTGAGAGCGGTTGATTAGAAGGAGTTTCGTAGTTGAAAGAACTCAAGAACTCTAAGACGAGCGGCTCATAAGTGGGTACGGGTTCGGTACAAAGATGGTGTAGGCTAGATTTAGTGAGTAAACGGGTGACACCATCAATGAGGCCTAGAGTTTCTAGACATTCGGTGTTCACAAATTTTGTGGGAACGACCGAACGTTCATAGAAAGCGAGGTATTTGGTTCTTTGAGCATCATTGTCGTCTTCTCGAAAAATAATATTTGAAAGGTCGGGAGGTGGTCTCTCAGGACGCACACTACGGATGATTGAACGTGGAGGCATGGTGAATTTTGAAAATGGAAAATAGAAATGAGAGTAGAATGGTAGAAAATGGTATGAAGGTTGTGAAAAGTAAGAGTGGTGGTGGTGTGGTTTTATAGTGAGGTTTGAGAATGGTGTGGTTAATGGAGAATTAAAATGGATTAATGGTGGTGTTTGAAGTTTAAATGGAATAGAAGGTTAGGAAATGATGAAGAATTAAGAGGTGAATGATGGAGGATGAATGATGTTTATGGTGTTTAAATGGAATAAATAGGGGAAGAATGAGGAAGAATGAATTTTGAAATTCAAATTCAAAATTCAAAAATGGGATAAATGTGGTCTTCATGCGTGGTCAAATGGTGCAGACTGCTGGCCTTGGGAGACGCGCGTCTCAGGCAGTCAGTCTGCTGGGGGACATGGCATGGAGACGTGCGTCTCCTGTCCTTTGCATGCTGAGGTCTGGTCCCACAGAGGTGGAGACGTGCGTCTCCTAGCTTAGGGAGGTGATCTCCACGCATGCAATGGTCAAGACAGGTTCTGACAGATAACAATAAGTATGGAATAATAGTTCAGAACAGTGTCATTGTTTCATACTATAAACAGCAGAAAAATAGTGATAACCAGGAATATATGGCAGTTAATAGTAATGCAGTATAACACAGTAGCAGTAATAAATAGAATATTGCATTTAGAATTAAACCGGTACTGAGTGTTAACAGGAGCAGAATGTAAAAGTGCATAAAATTAAATTCTAAACTAGGAATTTGAAATTACTAAAACTAGAAATAAAATCTAATAATCTAAACGGAAACATCTAGCCACGTCTATTGTTGTGCACATTAGAATAAATGTGTTTGAAGACTTCGTCGAACTGAGCATTGACGGTGTCGATGAAATCGAAGAAATGCATTTGCAAAGTGTGAAGCTCGTTGCGCACATGTTGTACATCTTGTTGCAGTGCAGTGATGGCTTGCTCGTGCGTGTTCAGATTAGGCATTCTTTGATTTACTGATGCGGTGGATGTAGCGGGTTGTTGTTGATCGAGCTCGACATCAGTCATATCAACAGTGTAATCATCAGCAGAATCTTCAGAAAGAGGTTCATAATCAGGAATGGGTTCATCTTCAGGATTAGGGTCATAGTATCCAGGAGGAGTGTCAGGCTCAGATTCTGATACGTGCATTTCCTCATCAAAATGTTCATAAGCTTGAGGGGTTTCAGGTGAGGGTTCTCTCTCAGGAATCTGACCATAGTAAAGCCAGTTAGCAGGGTTGTGCACACTCGTCCTTGGACTCGGTAAAGTGAACTGATCCAATACTTTGTTATCAATGAGCAAATCAAACTGATCAGGTCCAAGGTTACCGATGATACCTCGGTTAAAGCAGAATTGAATGTCCATAGAGTTGTGGGAACCAAGAGGTGTCAATCTAAGCAAAGGTACTCTCATTCCTATAGCATTAGCAATCATAGTGACAAATCCGCCGATCCTAATAGGTGAAACTTCGTCTTGCGTGATGGGCTCGAAGTTTGTTAGCATGAATGCGATGGCATTGACCGGGCGATTCTGAGAGGAGCAGAACATGATGAATAACTCTTCTCTAGAAACTTCAGTGATATTATCAGGTTTTCCAAAGATGTAGTGAGCGATGATCTTATGGAAGTATCTGAAAGCGGGGTTATGGATGTTCTCAGACTGGAATTCGTTTTCTTCAGGGTTGTCGTTTCCAGTGATCTTGCCCCAGTATTTTTCCAACTCCCAGTAGGCAAGACTGTCTTCAGCTACTTTGGTGTATGCATCTGATCCATGAGGTAGCTCTAGCATTTCAGCAAAAATTAAATTCCATACCAAAGAGTCTAAAGAGAATGACTCCTTTTCTCAGTCCTTGTCCACAGTTAGGAAGATAGGTCAGGGAGCTCAAGAATTCCAGAGTGAGCTTCCGGTAGGTACTAAACTTACGGAACAGGTGAGAACCAGTCCAACCAATTTGGTTTAGCAAGTGCAAAACGCTTTCTTCGATACCAAGTCGTACCATAGTCGGTTGGTGAGGGTAGCAAGTCAATTCCATTTGTCTTTCAGCCAGCTTATTAAATCTTGCTTCTTGTCCTCTACCATAGAACACAACTTCCATATTATCGACTTCTTGCATCTTAGTTAGTAGTTAAGAAAAACCTAGAAGTTGAAAATATTAAGATTAAGTTAGAACTAGGCTAGTGTTTATTTTAAAAATAAGAATGAAATAAAATTAAGTTAAATAACAAGTTATAATAATAAATATAATTATAAAAAGGAAATATTTTCTCGAATTAAGATAGCAGTTATAATTATAATAATTATTATAAGATGTATGAAAAAAGTAAAAATGATTAAAATTAAAATAATTAAAAATAGAATAGATTATTTAAATGAAAATTAAAAGGTTAAATATGAGGGCATATTCTAAGCATGTCCTTGTAACGTTCCCAAGCTTCGAAGAGTGATTCGTTATCTTTCTGGGTAAATCCGTTGATTTGACCTCTAAGCATAGCAGTTTTGCTAGGCGGAAAGTATCTCGCTAAGAATACTCTCTTCAATTCGTCCCAGGTAGTTATGGAATTAGAAGGCAGGGATTGAAGCCACGCTCTAGCTCTATCTCTCAAGGAGAAAGGAAAGAGACGTAATCGAATAGCTTCGGGACTAACGTTGTTAGCTTTGACAGTGTCAGCATATTGCACGAACACAGATAAATGGAGGTTAGGGTCGTCTACAGGGCTTCCAGAGAATTGATTATGTTGAACAGCTTGGACCAGCGAAGGTTTCAGTTCGAAATTGTTTGCCTCAATCGCAGGTGGTGCGATACTTGAGTGCGGTTCAGCGCGCGAAGGAGCGGCATAGTCTCTAAGAGGACGAATAGCAGCCATCTCTAACTTCGGGATAATTTGATTAATTTGATCAGTAAAAGTCAATTCCTGATTAATAGGAATTGGTGCTACTTCGGGAAGATTGCGAGCTCGACGTTTGACGTTAATGAAACGGTCGATCTCGTTAATTCGTTGTATTAAATCTCCTCCTTGTGAACGAGTATTTGGCATACAATCGTTCAGAAAGAAAAGGAAGGATTGTCCTAGTCTCTACGGTGTAACAGTGAGTTACGATATCGACTTAAATAGTCCCCGGCAACGGCGCCAAAAACTTGATCGCGACTTTACGTGTCTATTAATCTGATGACTGCAAGTGCACAGTCGTGTCGTGTAGTTTTAAAAGATATCGAATCCACAGGGACTATGAATCGATCTACCGTTATCTAAGGTTACTATGTAAAGCTAGGGCTACTGAAATTTTGATTGTTCCTAAGGGATAGTGATAGTGAGAAATAAAGAATATAATAAAAGACAGGTATCAGTATGTATTTCGTTTAACTTAAGGTAATCCGAAGGTCCATTGGCTTTTTCATAATTTAATTAAAAATCTTTACTAATTCAATTGATTAAAAATCCTCGTCTCAAACTTTCGCTCTGTTGATTCAGATTACTATCCTAATCCTAATGTACGCTTTCGCCATCCCATTAGATTTTAGAAGAGCTTTTTGGAAACAACGTAATTAATAAAATGCCTATTTTATGAAGTTGTTATCTATTTAAATCTCCTAATCTCAAACTTTCGCTCTATTGACTCGGAACAAGCTAATATCCCTAACGTACGCTTTCGCCATCCCGCTCGGGTGTAAAAACAATTTTTGAAAATAAATAAGTCCCAATTAGTTTTAATACGCTTTCGCCGTCCTTAAAACTAATGTCCTATGTCTACTATCTGGTTAAGGATCTCAAACTTTCGCTCTATTGATTTTAACCTTTGACCGTCTTAACCCCTCAAACTTTCGCTCTGTTGGTTTTAAGACTTACTAATTAAATTAGACATATAAACCAAAAATAAGTGATATTTAATAAAACATAATTAAGCCAATTTATTTCGGATTCCTCGGTTAACTTACTCTACATACCGACACCTTAGTAATTTAGCCAGACATATTAATATGGTTAAACATGCATAAATAGATTCGGTTTATAATAATAGGCATGTTAATAGGCATACAATATATCATGCAAATAAAATATAAATAAGGCGGTAAATATTAAACCTGAATTAAATAAATGGCAAGTAAATCTTCAAGTATCGAACCTCCACCACAAGTCGGCTGGATCGTTCTTCGGAAGTTAAACGGGCAGAAAATAAAACAAGGAAATAAAAACGATAAATCTAACGTAAGGCTAGATTTATAAAAAGTTCACAACAATTTCCGGTGTAGAAATCGTTGTGAGAAAATAAGTGTTTGAATGAAAATAGAATGAAAAATATGATTCGCGGTACAATTTCGGCAGCACTTCGTTAGCAGGAAATCGGACATTTTGGACTGAAGTGTCTGCTTCTATTTATAGGGGATGCTTTGCAGTTGCTTTGCGTGAAAAGAGGAGATTCTGCAGACTGGCTTGGAGACGTGCGTCTCCGATTCTTCAGGGAGACTGGGTGCGTGACTTGAGACGTGCGTCTCAAGTGGAGAATCTTCAGGGAAATGGAGACGTGCGTCTCCCTTTTGCTGATGTGGCATAGGGACGTTGGAGACGTGCGTCCTCTTACTTGTGTGCATTGGGCTGCTTTCCTTCGTGGGCTGGATTGCTTCATTGGGTCTTTGGGTCTCTTTCAGCACACTTGGGCCTTATTTGCACTCCCTTTTTACTTCAGCACCTATTCTTCGTCTTTTAGGCATAGATATGGGTCGTTTTAGCTCCATTTCTTCTCTTTTTCGCAATTAGTCATAATAAGAGTGTAAAACCTGAAACAAAGCAAACACTCGCGTAATATCATAATAAATCAATATAATAAACGGAAAATGCTATAAATATCTATGAATTTCAAGCTAAATATACGATATAAAATCGTGTTATCAGATGAAAGATGTGTAAATGGAGATCCAAACCCTACGAGTTAGGGGGTACGCGGGAGCAAGCATGGGGTGACCGTTCAAGACAGTCACTAGATCTCATGGCCATCGAGAGGCCAATTGACGTATGCTAACGAGGATGTCCTTTGTGCGAAGAATGCAATCTTAGAAGTAGAATCCCTACCGGCTAGGGAATGCGTTGATGTAGGCATAGGGTGACTGTTCAAGACAGCCACTAGGTCTCATGATCAACGAGAGGCCAATTGACGTGCATAAATGGAGACGTCCTTCGTGGGAAGGACATGGTCTTGGAAATAGCATCCCTACGGGCTAGGGAACACGTAGGAAGACCTGCATGAATAAAACACAGATATTCAAGTATATAAATTGCAAACATATAATAAGCACTTAACCTTAAGTTCATAGGTTCGACGTAACGACTTAGGGAGTCTACCCTTCCCATTGGTATGTTCTAACAAGGGTCTCATGGGGCTGTTCGTAGCCTCCGAGACTTTTTGTCTCTTTGGATTTTAGAACAACTCATTTGCCCATGAGGTTCGAGTTTTAGGGGTAGGTTCTTAGAGAGATCAGCCAAATACCCAGTCCTGCCCTTAACAAAGTCAAGCCTCGTTTTGGACATTTCCGAATATTCAACCCACTCTGAATGGAATTATCAATAAGAATCGTAGGCGATGCAAGTCTCCCCTAGTCTTAAGGATAATTCCCACACTTAGGTTTTAACAGCAATTTATATATAACCCAAGAAATACAGTAAAAACAAATATGCAATTAAACAAATGAATATTTATTTAAATTACTATAAAAAATTACTGTAAATAAAAAACTGTAAATAAATAAATAAATAGAGAAATAAATATTTAATAAAACCTAAACCCTAACCCCAAGATCCTAACCCTGAAAATTTAGCCAAATCCTAATAATTAACCTGTACCCTAAACCTTAAACCACACCTAGGAGCATAATAATTCACCATTTTTGTTTTATCCCCAGCAAAGTCGCCAGTTGTAGCAACCTGCCCTAAAAAAATTAGATTTTGGAGTCTCCACCTATTCTGCCAGGGCGAATAGTGTGAATACAAGACCACACTCACAAAGATGTTTTTGATTCATGGCAAACTCCACAAGCAAACAAGCAATAAGGCACCAGCAGAAGAAAGCAAGGAAAAGCAAGTATTGGCCACTCAAGACAAAGCAGGTCGACCTGCTCTGTATCTAGGTCGACTCAGTATACGCAAAACAAGAAGGATTCAGAAAAACAACAGATAGGTCGACCTAATCACAACCCAGGTCGACCTAAACTGGTGAAATTTACACATCCTACTGTTAGGTCGACCCACACAACAACTAGGTCGACCTAAACTGAAGAAATGTCTCCAAAACGTATCTCAACAGGATTCTGGTCGACCTAAGCCTTCAATAGGTCGACCTAACTGGAAGCAAATTTCTCCAGAATTAATTCAGCTCTGTTAGGTCGACCTAAGCACTACAAGAGGTCGACCTAGTTGATCAAAAGTGCCAAAATTTGTTGATCTGCTATGCTCCAACTGATCAGCTCTCACATATATCATCTAAGGTTCATTATTGCATTTTTCAACACCAACAACTGAAAGATACACCAAGGCTTCTCATCTTCGATCATCGACAAAACTCCAACACAACTACACACAATCATTTTTGCGTTGAGGGGTTGTGTTCAAGATCGATAACGTCCATGGAACGGAATTGAAGATTCCTAGTGGGTGAAGATTTGTGGGGTTTTTTGGTGAATAAAATCTGAGGATTTTGTCCTCCAAGATTGGTGAATTTTGGGGGTTTTTATCAAGAGGCTTCATCAAGGATCCAGCTGAGTGTGAAGATTGAAGAACAAGTGTTCAAGCAATTCAAGACACTGCAGAAAGGGATCAAAGTGAAGCTCTTGGAAGACCTTGATCTGGCTCAAGATTAAGGGGGAAGAAGATTCAAAGGATCGACAAATTTGGTTTATTGTTTATCGCTTTGTTATCTTCTTTGTATAAACTGCTTTCAACATTAATGGAAGATTTCCCAATTTCAGTTTGGAATTGGGGGCAGACGTAGTCGTAGCGAGGACGATCGACGAACTGCCTAAACAATTATCGTGTTCTTGTCGCTTTTATCTTTTCATTTACGTTCTGTTCATATTTGGTTATAATTGCAAATTGATCAACGATTCGAGTGTTAAAATTGTGAATTAAGAACTTGTATAAACATCACAATTCATTATTAACTCAAAGTTTATCTTTTGCATCTTTTGCATCTTTCATTATTACTGCATTGCAAATCAAAGTTTATCAAATCAGAAGTTAATCGATTTTCTATAGTGAAACATATTGATTCGATAACATATCATTTCATTGTTAATCTCAATTATTTTGTGGTTTTATCACATATACAACCCTTGCAATATCGGTCCGGAATAGACGCAAGTCGATTCAGAACCGCTTTAGCTTTAGTTCGAAATAATTGCGAAAAACTCTGAGAGATCTATTCACCCCCCCTCTAGATCCTTAGGCCAGCGTCTAACAAATAGGAAACTCTACGAAGTTTTAGAGAATTCTGGGTAAGTTATTATAATCAGGTCAAGGGAAGGTGTTAGGCACCCTTAACCCTTTCCTAAGGTTTGCATTTAAGGTTTGTAAGAGTATTATGGCAAGGTTTGTGGTTTATGGCTAATGACAGAAAATGAATAGGGTTAAAAGTGAGATTTAAACCTAATTGAGATTTTGGAGAAGGGGACTCGCCATGTTACCAAGTGCCTACGTACCTCCTTAGGGAGCATCAGAGTCAACGTAGTTGGGGACAGGGTTGTACGCCTTAGAATTAATATGAGGTTGTTTGAAGGTATTTTGAATTACCTTATCGCAGTTTTGAAATTCGTAGTTTTGAAATTCGCAGTTTTGACATTCGCAGTTTTGAAGAAATTAATGAATTATGGCGTACAACACTGATTATTATATGTCCCGTTAATCGCGATGATCAATAGGTTTGATCACCATAATTAACAAATAAAATAAAGAATTGCTAATTATTCTAACCGATTGATTCGATTATCACCGTTAGCAAATAAATGTGTTTTAATGGATTATTTGAATTGTTTTGGGAATTGAATTATTTTATTATTAACCATTGCAACCAATTAGTTTGATTAAAACGATTAATAAATTAATGAAGAATTTTAATTATCGTTAATTATCGTAATCAATAGGTTTGATTAAAACAAATAACGAATTTATGAAGATTACTAATCATCGTAACCAATTGAATCGGTTAAAACCCTTAGTAAATAAACCTTATTTGCATTATATTATTTAATTAATCAAATAATCGATTATTAATCATCACAACCGATTAATTCGATCGAAACGAATAATAAATAGATCCTAATATTAATTATATTATTAATTTAATTTAAAAATTAAATTATATATATATATATATATAATAAAAATATGTTAAATTAATTATGTAGTTGGTAGATTATAAACCTAAAATAATAAAAGAAATAAAACCTAATTCAAAATTAATATATAAAAAAAAAAGGGTTCATATAAATAAAAATTAAAAAAAAACCAGAAAAACTAACGCCCAATCCTGTGGGGCACTCCTCTGCGAGTCCATGATAGAACCGCATCCTTAGGCGCGTTAGATCGATCCAAAAGACATCTGGACGGCTGAGATGATGTAAGCGCACGACATCTGCGTATGTCTTAACGCACCTAATCCAAAGGTTTCCCCCCTCCAACGCGCGCTTCTCCGTTTTGAATGAGCCAATCAGATGATGCGACGCATCATCTTCTTCCCCTGCAACCGTCGCTATAGGCTATAGTGACAGACGTATCGTTGCTAAAACCTTTCCCCACGGTTTCTATACGTATTCGTAGGTCCTTGTAATTAAACCCTGCAAATAATCAACAAAAAAACACCAACGAGCAACCCAGATCGACCCTAAATTGCTTTACAAACCCAATGGAACCCTCAATTAGACCCAAAATTGGCTCCAACCCAGAATCCCCTTTTCGAACTATAAGAACCCTAACAATGGTGATTCGTCATAACGGCACCAAAACCTCAACTAAGTGATTCAAACACGTTCCATACATTCACATGAACACATACATATAATCAAAACGTATTTATAATGCATGAATTTAAGAAATCAAAATTTAAAAACACATGGCCAAACCGTGAGTGCAAGGCGACGATTCTGAGAGCTCTGGGCAATGGGGAGTATTGCAACACGTTCAGAATTCTTCAATGGATCTGTTTGGATGTCTTATATGGTCTGAATTAAGCCACAACCTTATTCACTCTCTCCTTCTTCTTTCACGTTTTTTGGTTCCTTGAATAGGGTTTTCTCCTCCAAAAAAATCCTCCCTTGCGTCTGAGTATGTTAGGTACTTATAATGCAATGAATTAGGTTAATAATTTTGAAGAAAATCTTTGTAATTTTCATGATTGGCATTTGATTGAAAATCTTCATGAAATCTTTCTAAATTTGCTCAATCTCAATCCAATCTTACCAATATTACTTTGTACGAATTTGGATGGAATATGTGATGTTTAATTGATTGAATTTGATAGGAAATCAAATCCAAATCAATTCTCTTCCATAATTCTTTGAATATTTGATTTAAATCATTTTTTAAATGAATAAAAATTAATATAAACTCAAGATAGAACTCATAAATTCGTGGCATTAGGATTGGATATCTTTGATGACTTGAGGAACAAGATTGGATCATAAAAGATTGGGCTTCTTTGCAAAAAATCCAATTTGAGCCAATTTTTTTTCACATTTTATCTTCAAATTTGCCCGACTTTGACAAGGCATAACTCCCTCAATTTTTAAGATATGGAAGAGTTCTAGGACTTTTTGGAAACCTCAAGATGTCCTCTATAATCCACTTTGGAACCTTTTTTCCATTTGAAGATTTTATCTTGATGATATGGCCTTGACAAAAAACTGCTTTTGGTTGACTTTTGAAAAGGACCTATAATCTTTTGTACCATATCTCTTAAATGAAGCATTTCTGGCCTTCGCATGTGAGAGACAAAGTTGTAGGGAATTCAATTTCCTTCAAAATAGGTTTTGAGTGATAAATTTCTGATATTCCATGTGAAAGTTATGGCTGGTCAAAGTACAGCTGACTTTTTGACTAAAAACCCTAATTTAGTAACTTTGCACCTTATTGATTTTGAAGCTTTTCTTTGATGAATCATGATCAACCCTTGATCAAATGATGAATGAAACTTCAAAATATTGATGTTGACTTAAAATCAGGAGTTTTGACTATAATTTGACCATAGTTGACTTTTAGGTCAAACTAGTCGACTGTTGATCATCTGAGTAGTTGAATAAGCAATCTTTGGAATTGAAGCTTGACTTTTGACATGGAGATAGTTTGAACCCTAATGAACCATATGAAAATCATTGAAGACCTTGATTCATCAATTTTCTTAGGAGAATGCAAAACCCTAGTTCAGGAGGTCTTTGATTAGGAGAGTGTGCCTTGAGTTAACCATTGAGCCTTGAGTCATTGTATGAGTTTGAAAGTGAAATGGGATGGGCAAATTTTGGGGTATGACATCAACATCTAGAACAACATGTCGAGAAATATTTCCTATGAGGGAGCATTCGACATCTCGTCTGCAGAGCTGATCTGTCATATGAATTAGTCGTTTCAATAGCTACAAAATATTGAGGAATATTCAGTTAGCGTATGTATCGTCCAAGATTGATTTAAAATAGATATATTTGATGGTTTTCGAAAGATTCATTAGGTTTCTAAATATGGAGATAATTTAGGAAACTAATGATGTGAAGACCTTGTTTCTTGGAGAACAAGTAGCATACCTTTTTGTAGTATCTTTTATGCGTTTTGAAGGCCCAAATCTAGTTGAGTATAGGTTATAAATAGAAGGGTTTGTAACCTAGAAGGGAACGACTCAAGATGTAGAAGTCTAGGGTTTGTCTAGGTGAATCTCCCGGGTTGTGGGAAGATCAATATGTTCTTCTAAGAGCTGTGAAGCAAGAGAAGTAGTGTCCACCTTGAAGCCTGTAGGCAAGAGGTGTATTGTTCTTGCCTCCAGGCCTGTAGCTTGGCAGAAAGCTGTTGTATGTAGGATTGATTTATTTTTAATCCTATGTTTCCATGCCTATACTTGGATAGTGGTATAAGCAATGTATCTGATTATTGTTAAGGAGCTTGTTTTTTTTCGCTGCATGGTATCTGATATAACCCTGAAAGTATGGGAAGGATACTATGGTTGTTGCCCTCAATAGAGTATATGCCAGATGTTTCAACAGATTTATTGAAATGTCAAAGATACTTGAGATCTTCCTCAAGTCCACTCATAAAGACATTTGTCTAGAAGGTTGATGAGAATCAATTGATCAATGATGCTCATGTACATCCGCATATTGTTTGAAGACTGATCGCACTGAATCGCATTATGTTTGTGGCTCGAATATCACATGTTTTCCTTAGTTTTAATTATCATTTTCTCGTATTATGCCTGTATTTCCTTTGTTTTCAGGATTCTTGACCTTTTAGAGCCTTTAGTGAAGAAACGAGCCAAAACGCTAGGAAAATAGGGTTTTTCAAGGAGATTTGCACTCATGGCGTCCTGCACCGCGCCGGCCATAGAGAACACCGTGACATGGCCCACTCCTTAATGGAGCCAACTGCCACGATCACACGATCCCATCAGTTACTCATCACCGCGCCCGCGGCCTTCATAAAAAGGTTCCTGCTCAAAAGGAGTTGAGGGGCACTCATGTCCTTACACAGTTCCAGAATCCACTATATATAGTTTAGTTTTTCATTTTCGTTTTTTCATCCAAGCTTAGTACAAACTTAAGCCATATACTATCAGTTTCTGTAAAGTAGTAACCTCTTCACATCGGGGAGTTACTACAGTGTAGATTGAGTTGTAATCGAGTCTTGGAGCACTTTGGTTAAAGTTTATCATACCAGCCTTCACTTTGTATGAGATTCAAATCATTGATCGGAGTAAGGTTCAATTTACTTACTTTATTTATTTTCTTGCTCTTACGATAGTCTACAAGTTTTATAGACTTTAAATGCTCTTACCATAGTCTACAAGTTTTATAGACTTTAAATGCTCTTACCATAGTCTACACGATTTATAGACTCGCACCCTTTTAATTACTTGCACTTATCATAGTCTACATGTGTTATAGACTCGCACCTAGTATGTCTGGTTAAATTATAAAGGTTTGAATGTAATGATTGTCATCATGTTTGTGTTCTAATTGTCATGTTAGTGAAAATACTCTGGGGATGTTTTGCTTTTAACTTAAGTCAAATTGTGCTTAAATGTTTATTGGGTAAGATCGAAAGTCGTCCATATCAAAGATATGACTTGATTATTATTTAAACAAACAAAAGAAGCGAAAGCGATTTGGTTGGTTAAATAGGAATCATTAACTTTTTTAGAAAATAATTTTGAAACTATTTTCGGACGCGTTTGTAGGTTTGAAATCTGACTCTTGGCCAAAAGCCAAGAGTCTCTTTAAGTTAATCTTTCCAAGTAACAATCACTTTTCTGTTAAGTCAAAACTATCAATTTCTTAAAAATAAATTTACTTATTTAACGCGGAAGGCACCCTTTATATGTGACAATAAAGGAAGTTAAATTAAAGAGTAAATTCGGTTCTTAGTAGCCAAAAGCTACAAGTTCCCGTTAAATTGATTCATTGCTATGAATATAAAATATTGCCCCGTGAGTCGTTTCATTTATGCATGTCTGGATCATAGTCTGGTTTCATGATTTACATTCCAACCTGTCGCTTTAAACTGTTATTCACTCCGCTCACTTACCTTGTTGCACTGCACTCACAACAATATTCTTGTTCACCTTAGATAAGCACCTTAACAATAGAGTTGATAGATTGACGATTGGTCTTTGTGGTTCGATAATCTTTTATATTACTTCAATAGTTTGTGCACTTGAAGTACTATATTTAGGCTATACGTTACAGACCCATCAAGTTTTTGGGGCCGTTGCCGGGGACCAACTTTGTCAAATTTCGTACCCTATTGTTATCCCGTTTAGACTAAGGCTATTCTAGCCGTTAGATGCATAGAATACGTAGCACCGGTAACCTATTAAACCCTTTAGTGGAACCCGAACGTTACGCCCGAGCACGTCTGTTTATCCTTAAATTAAGGAAAGCTATGGCTGAAGACCGTAACCAAAGACCGCTTAAAGAGTTTGCTCAACCATCTAATGAGGAGCCCACTTCTAGTACCGTGAACCCCGCTATAACAACCAACAATTTCAAACTCAAGCCCTCATTACTTCAACTGGTTAAACAAAACCAATTCACTGGTCTCGCTACAGAGAACCCGAATCAACACCTAAAAGTGTTTATCCAGTTATCTGACACCCTTAAGGCAGATGGAGCCACACCCGAAGCCATCCGCTTAAGATTGTTTCCTTTCTCCCTTAGAGGTAAAGCCCATGACTGGTTAGACGCCCTTTCAGCCAACTCAATAACAACTTGGGAAGACCTTAGGAGAGACTTTCTTGGCAGATATTTCCCACCTAGTAAGATCGCTGTCCTTAGGAACCTGATCACTAGTTTCACTCAAAACCAAGGCGAATCACTCTTTGATTCTTGGGAAAGATATAAAGAAATTTTGAGAGCCTGTCAGCACCATGGCCTAGAGCAATGGTTAATCATACACACCATTTATAATGGACTCCATAACAACACGAAAATGTCTATTGACACTGCCGCTGGCGGAGCGTTAATGAACAAACCATATCCCGATGCTTGTGCCCTGATAGAGGACATGGCCCAAAACCACGCCCAGTGGGGAATAGAATGAGCGATGGTAGAGAAAGAGAAGAGCCATGGAGGAAAGCAAGAGATAAGTTGCATGGACATGATGAATGCTAAGATGGACAATCTGGCCTTGAAAGTCGAAAACATGTCCCAAAACCCTACCACAGTGGCAGCAATCCAATCGGAGTGCGAGCTTTGTGGAACTCAAGGACATCAAACCATTGACTGTAACCTTTTGAATGATTCTAGTTCAGACCAAGTTAACTATACCCAAGGGAATCCTTTCTCGAATACCTACAACCCTGGATGGAGGAACCACCCTAATTTCTCTTACAAAAACAACAACCCCATCCAAAATTCCGGATCTTCGAGACCCCAAGAATTCCAAACACAAAAACAAAACCAACCTATGCAAGTTGTGCCACCAAGACCGAACCTTAAAGAAACCATATACACCTTTATCCAGAGTCAAACTCAGCAAAATAAGGAGTTTATGAACCAACACATTCACACAAACGAGTTAGTTACTCAACTGGCAACCAAGTTTGACCAGATGATGACCCACACCAAAATGCTTGAAACCTAGATTTCACAAGTAGCTTAAACCACCTCTGCACAAGTTGTACCTGGAGGACAATTCCCTGGACAAACCCAACCTAATCCCAAAGGAACAGCAAATTCTATCACCTTAAGAAGTGGAACCGCTTATGAGGGACCTAAAAATCCTAACCTAAGCACATCGGAAAAACCCAAGGAAGATGCTGAACCTAAAGACCAGGTAGAGGAACCAGAGAAACCCGAAAAGCAATCAAAACCAAAGGTAGAGAATCGTACACCACAACCTTACAAGCCACCCATTCCATTTCCACAAAGGTTGAAAAACACCAAAACGGAAAACCAATTCCAAAAGTTCATTAAGGTAATAGAGAAACTCCACGTAGAAATCCCTTTTACCGAAGCAATAACCCAGATACCATCATATGCTAAGTTCTTGAAGGATATTTTGTCCAACAAACGCCGACTCGACGATCCCAAACCTTTAGAATGTCATTCCATGTCCGAGAATAAACTTGCCAAGAAAGATAAAGATCCTGGAAGTTTTTCTATCCCTTGCGTCCTAGGAAATCATATGATAGACAAAGCATTTTTTGACCTAGGAGCAAGTGTAAGAATGATGCCCTTGGCTGTCTGTAAGAGGTTAAAACTAGGAGAGCTTCAACCTACTAAGATGTCATTACAACTAGCCGATAGAACCGTTAAATACCCAATGGGTATTTTGGAAGACATACTTGTCAAGATTGGTCAGTTATACATTTTGACTGATTTCGTAGTCATGGATATCAAAGAAGACGATGACATCCCAATCCTCCTAGGTAGACCATTCCTATTGACCGCTGGAGCTATAATAGATGTTAAGAAAGGGAAGCTGACTTTTGAGGTAGGAGATGAAAAGATCGAGTTCATTCTATCAAAATTTCTAATGGCACCAGTGATAGGAGATGCGTGTTATGCCATCGACGTCATTGATGAGTGTGTAAATGAGCTCAACGATTCCCTAATCAGATTACCTTCTACCCCCATTTTAGAGGATGATGGATTTAAGAGTATGGAACCTTACATCGACGACAACCTTTTTGAATGGTTAGCACTTACCCCCGACCCTACGCCGTGCACCAAGAAACCTGCCATAAAACTTAAGGAACTACCCAATAATCTAAGATACGAGTTTTTGGAGAACAAGTAGAAAACCTTTTTGCAGTCTCTTTGGTGCGTTTTGAAGGCCCAAATCCAGTTGGGTACAGATTATAAATAAAAGGGTTCGTAACCTAGAAGGGAATGACTCAAGATGTATAAGTCTAAGGTTTGTCTAGGTGAATCTCCAGGGTTGTGGGAAGATCTCCATGTTCTTCTCGAAGCTGTGAAGCAAGAGAAGTAGTGTCCACCTTGAAGCCTGTAGGCAAGAGGTGTATTATTCTTGGAGGAAGCTCTGAAGCAACTCCAGGTTGTGTACTCAGGTAGGAGAAAGTTGATAAACGGTGGAGTTTAGCTTTGGTCTTAGCTAGAGTGTATGGGAGTGTGTCTCCTCGGCATAGGAGTGTATGGAAGTGTGACTTCCTGTCTATCAGTGTGATTAGAATGTTGGTAAAGGACTATTGATGCAATGGCTGAGGTGTTGACTGCTAGACATCATTGCGATGGTTGGGAGTGAGATGGGTTTCTCATATCTAGAGGGGATCTAGGTATAAGGGTCATTGGGTAGGGATTAAGTGAAGAGTTGTAAATTGGAGGTTGTTTATCTCTAAATAAATACTGTTGATAGTGGACTTCCTTCTTGGCTTGGTATCCTCCAGAGTAGGTGTGTTTGTCACCGACCTGGGTTAACAATTCTGTGTGTTTTTTATCTTTTTAGTACTGTTATTTTCTTGCCTGTATTATTAATGTTAGATCGGATGTCTCAACATCCTTATTGGACATCTGAGTCTGCTGTACAAGAATTTCAAGGTGATGCCCCCTCATTTTTGTACCTTCTTCTGCCCCTTTTTTGAAGTAAAAAAAACATATGGAGTGAATTAGTCATAAATTTTTATGAATAACAACTCCATCCTAAAAATTGTAAAACATTTCTCAATTAGATTGAGATGTTAGAATTTATAACATGGCACATTAAATAAAAATATAGTGGTCTATATAGACTCTACATCGTTTCCATGTCCCTCAAAAATAAAATTAATATCTATTTAGTTGAGGAAAATGTAAGGAGTTATGCTCCCAAATTTTTTTACATCATGATATGAAGAGTCCAAAGTCTACTAGAGACAAAAAAAAACTGTTTTATTGAAGGATTTTTACTATTAATTAGGGAAATTTCTTTATGCACCCATATAGGGTGGAAAATATAACTCCCGGAATTTAATTAATTGGTTAATTAAATTAATTAATGATTCAATTGATTGAAATTGTTGAAGTTGGAAATTTATCAGAATTAATTTAAGGGACGTAAGTGAATTATTATACCGTTTGAGCGGTTGAATGGAAAGTCGGATTAAATTAGTCGGTTTAATCGGAGAAGTAATATTAGGAATAATATTATTATTTTATTGGAGTATTTATTTAATTAAGTTGGATTGGTTGGTGTTAGTAAAATGGAGGTGTGAATGTAGGCCCACTAAGAGGAATAATACTAATTGGTTATATTTGATAAAAAGAGAAATTTTAAGTATCAGTAAGTTGGATCAGATGTGCTATCAAGAAAACAAGGGTTTGGCGAGGGCACAAAGAATTTACTAGCCGAAGAAAAAGAAAATAAGAGGAAGAAAGAAAAGTTGTTGTCAAGAGGAAATTTCAGAAGAGGGCAAAAAGTTGGAATCGACGGTGAAGTTCGGATTCGACCGGAATTGGTAGAGCGGTCTCCAATCCAAGGTAAGGGTGGGGTTCGATCTCTATAACCGGGAATATGATAAACCGTATGTGGGGTTTGGGTTATAAATTGTATCACTATATTTGTATAATTCTAGTGTGTTGCTGTTTTTGTGAGTTATCTGGAAAAATTCTTATGATGAATGGTGACATTGTTAGGTATTGATTAACTGTATTGATTGTGGCTTTGCGAATGAAATTGTGTCTGATTTGATTAAATCGATGAAGCTGTGAAGAATGAAATTTTGTATAGTGAATTTTGTGTTGTTTATTATTGGGATGTTCCTGGTTCTGGTTAAAAAAAATAAATCTGGGAGTGAATCGAGTTACTATATGGATGAAGAAGAAGAAGTTAAGGGGCGGGGCCACATAAGGTGGGGTGGGGGCCCCTAATGGTTAGGAAGTGTGGCGGGGGCCCCAAATACTAAGGGTGGGCACCCCAGGTCATTAAAAGGAGGGGGTGGGCGCCCCTGAGTGTAAAATGAAGGGGGATGGGCGCCCCGTATATGCTTAGGTGATTTCTACTTTTCCTATTCCTTCTTTAATTGCTTTAAGCCAATTTAAACGATACGTAACAAAGTATATTTTAAGTAGTTATTGTATCATGAGTTAGTAATTAGATATTGAGTTTTGTTCATTAATAATAAGTAACAGAAACCCTATGCATTATTGATAATTAGTAGAAGTATGTATATAACTTAGTTGATGATATAATTGGAAGCGAATGACAGAAAATTGGTTTAACTGAAGAAGCATTTTTGGTGACACTAAAAGCATGACAGATAATAGATGTTGATAGCAGAAGTAAATTCTACTGACAGAGAACTAGTAGTAGTAATAAGAAATTGATGGAAACTGTATCGAATAGGAGTGTTAGTAATTTAACCAATAATTTAATTAACTGGTTTAGGACGAGAATTGCCCGAATAATTACGAGATGTGTATAGGTTGTTTTGGGTCGAATTTGACATGTTAAATAATTGTTGAAAATATATGAATTTCCATGGAATTAATTGTATTGATCTATTATGATGTCCTTGTTGTTGTTGTTGATCTGTTGTGATGCTTTTGCATGGTTGTTGAATTGTTGTGATGTTTCTGATATTACGATGATTAGTTGTTGTCGCTAAATGTTGTTGTGAGGTGTTGATTATGAAGTTGTAGGCCAATGGCTAGTGACGTTGCGGTGTTATTATTCTGTTAACCTTGTGATGTGCAGGAAATTTAGTGATGATGTGTTACCTCTAATTATTAGTAACAATGGTGATATAGGCTTATGCCTTTGTGATGAATGATTAATGTTGTGATGTCATATTGCATGTGTCGAGTCACATGCATTGCATATTTCTGTGACGGCTTGGATTGAAAAAATAGTGACGAAGGCTTATGCATGTTGTGATGTGCCTCTAATAACTGGCAATTGGCGATGGAGGCTGAAGCCCTGGGTACCACATGCATGTGCATTGTTAATGTCACATTTGGTTGTGCATAAGTGTGATTTGACTGTGAAGTGTTGTGATTTGATGTTATGAACATATTTGAGGTATTGTGACTTGAATTATGATGGGAATTACTTGTTGGATATTATGATGTAAATTACGATGTTAATACTGTGAAGTGGTGATTTTATTATACTCGAACTCTAATGCATATTGTTTATCATACTACTGTTTATATGGTTCGATATCTCACCCCTTATGTCTGAATGTTACCCCTATGTTGGTAACGTGCAGGTTAAGAAGATTAGTGCGTCTGCAGGATAGCTTGGAAGATGTTAATCTTCCGCTGCTTATGTCGAGTCAGGTCTTGCTCTAATATGTAACACTAAGGAATGGATGAATGTCTAGTTGTTATGATTGGATGTAAACATTGTTTTAATAATATGAACATGAATAATTTCCGCTGCGTATGAAAATGTGAAGTTTAATATTTATGAAGTACACTTTGGTTCATCCGAATATTAGTGTTATATATCTGTTTAATTAATATGGAAAGTTGTTCTATGATGTTTGATTTAATGTGACGTATGACATCCTAATTTTATATTTGTAAATTTGAAAAGAATTACTCTGATTTTCTTAATATTCTACGGGATAAATTGGGGTGTTACAGAAAACACCCCTAATATTCCAAAATACCCTTCGAATATGCATATTCGAAGGCACCCTAATCACGTTTTTACTAATTTCGAAAATGCATATCCGAAATCACCCTTTGAACTTTTTTTCATTTAAACAAATTGAAAATTTTAGGTGTTTTTTCGGATATGCATATCCGAAGTATTCCAACATTCCAAATTTTTTTTTATTTTAAAAAATATTTATTTATAATATAGTTATAATATAATTAGAGTGAGTTATTATTAATAAAGAATAAATTAAATACGAATTATTATAAACAAGAAATAAAAAAATTAAATAAAATTTTAATTTTATAATAATTTATTTGTCACAATTTTTTTTAAAATTATAATAGTAATTGTTTTTTAAAAGACTACAACATTATGTATTTGGTAATGAATGAAATTATCATGTTAAAAATATTCTTTTATAAGTATTATAATTTTAAATTTATATTAACTTTTTTCTTTAATTAATTTTATATGAGAACAATGTGTTAATTTAAATATATAATTAATTATATATCTTAATAAAATTGATATATATATATATATATATATATATATATATATATATATATCTTGATTAAAATGTTATATATTTAATTATATATTTTGATTAATACAATTAATTGTACAATTAATACAATTGATTCACCTTGATTTTAATTTTTAACAAATATTGAATTTTTTCGAATATGCATATCCGAAAAATCCCAAGACCAAAAATTGGGTTATTTCGGATGTGCATCTCCGAAGATACGTCTTTTCCAAAAAAAATGTCTTCAGATGTGTATATCCGAAATATAGCGGTATTTTAGGGTTTTCACCGCGGGTCCCTGAGAAGGTATATGGGTGCATAAAGAAATTGCCTTAATTAGGGAGGTCTAATTAGTGTTTATTCCTTGTTGTTTATGTTGTTCTCTTTGTTTGGGCCCATGACCCATTATTATTAGTTGAAACCCTAGCTATTTTTTGTCATCCTTTTTTATGTTTGAAGTAAGAAACTTCTGAAAAGTTTATGTCTTATGCATTTATCTTTCTTTACCACTTAGATCTATAGGATAATTTAGTGTAATCTAACATTTGGTTCTTTCATCTTTTGTTCTCATGGCTCCCCCTAAACCCCCAACCCTTCTTCAAGAGAAATTGTTGAAGAAGCTGTCTAAATTGCTCACATTCACCTTGATAATATTGTGACACAGATTTAACAATAATGGATGAAAGGTATGGCAAGGTTAATGAAGATCTGAAGCAACATCTTGGTCACATTCACACTAGAATGGATAATGACAAACAAATCTCAATTTTTAGGTATGAGTCCCTCATGTCCACCCTCCACAAGCTTCTTACACTAAAGGAACATCATCAATCTGCTACAGTTTATTTAGCAGCAAGTTATTCAAGTATTACTCAAAACCATTTGTCTACATCCATGGTTTCCACCCCTATTATCCATATTACCTCCCCCATAAATACACCCTTAAGACAATCAACAACATTTTCTCCCTCACCCATACAACCTATTGTAACAGTCAGCCATGATGTGAAACACAGGTGCTCAACCACCACCTCATTTCTCACCATACATACCGCCCAAACAACTTTTCCACACACCCAGAATTATAATATTCCCATTTTCCAACAAAATCCTTACCACCCAAATTTCCCATATTCCCCAATTACCATCTTTCCAAGCGGAGCAATTTTTTAGTTTTTATAATCTGCCCCATGAAAATAGATGATCATTAATTTCCTTTGACACGAAAGATGATGCTTTAGGTTGGTTTAAATGGATGCATCAAAATTTATTATTATCAGATTAAGTTTCTTTCACTAAAGCCTTGGAATTACGTTTTGGTCCCTCTTCTTATGAGAATAATCAAGCTTAATTATTCAAATTAAAACAGGAAGGGTATGTTATGGAATACCAAACTAAGTTTAAAAAATTAGGCAATCAAGTTGTTGGTTTGCCTCCCGACGCAATTTTGAATTGCTTCATTTCAAGCCTAACACTAGAGATTCGAAATGATGGCTATTCATAAACCTACTTCAATTTCCCTAGCTATTGGACTTGCTAAACTCATTGAATCCAAACTCAAAGATTCTAAGCCAAAATTCTCAAAGCCTTTCACTAGCCCTTATCTAAAAACCAGCACCACTGCCCCTAACTCCTAACCCTTAAAACTTCACAATTCCCCTAGAACCTAACACACCACCTGTAAATGTCAAGACATACTCTTACCCACATTAACAAAAGGAAGCAATGACCTCAATTATATAGGATATGTTAAAGAAATGTGTCTTTATTCCTAGTCATAGCCTATTTTCCTCACTTGTATTACTTGCCCAAAAAAAAAATATGGATCTTGGTGTTTATGTGTGGACTATCGTGCTCTCAATGACGTTACAATTAAAGAACGTTTCCCAATCCCTACCATTGATGAACTTTTAGATGAATTGGGCTCTGCCAAATTTTTACAAAGTTAGACTTACGCTCAGGTTATCACCAAATCCGAGTTGCATCGGAAGACACACATAATACAACTTTTCGTACTTTCGATGGGCATTATAAATTTCTCGTTATCCCATTCGGGCTCACTAATGCCCCTTCCACTTTTCAATAGGCTATGAATGACTTATTGTGCCCTCATTTATGAAAATTTGTTTTAGTTTTCTTTGATGACATACTGATTTATAGTGCAAATCTCAATAATCATTTAACTCATTTGCAGGTTATTTTTGAGTTGTTAAAGTCAAATTCTTTTGTTGTGAAATTATCCAAGTGTGTTTTTGCAATGAATCAAGTTCATTATCTTGGTCATGTTATTGAGTGGGTGGTGTTGCACCCGATCCAGAAAATTTCAAGGCCATTTTGCATTAGACTCAACTTCATTCAGTCACAACTCTCCGTGTATTTTTGGGTCTTACTGGTTTTTATCATCATTTTGTGCGCAACTATGCTACTCTCGCCCCTCCCCTCAATGTTTTGTTACGTTCCACTAAATTTGCATGGAGTAAACGGGAGATCGTAGCCTTTACAAAATTACAAAAGCAGACAACCTACATATCAGTCATGGCTTTTCCAAATTTTACAAATGCTTGAGGAGTTGCGGTTGGTGTGGTGTTGTGCCAATGCGCTCCTATTGTGTTCTTCATTAAAACATTTATGTCCCCGTATGCAAGCGACTTCTGTGTATGTGTGCAAAACGTTTTCTGTTTCTGAAGCAGTAAAAAATGGCATCAATACCTTATCGGGCAACGATTTGACATCTATACATATCAAAAGAGTTTGTGTAACCTTATACTATAAAAGATACAAACACCAGAACAACATAAATGGCCATCTAAATTGCAAGGATTTAATTGTGAAATCTTTTACAAACCTAGAAAATCTAGTTTGGTTGCTGATGCTTTAAGCATAAAATTTCATATTGAAGACACTTTGATGTTGGCTTTGTCGTCCCCCATCCCAGATCTCTTGTCCAAACTCAAAGAGTTTTATGCAAAACACACACCGGGCCAGACATTAGTTGAACAAATCTTACAGAATAAAAACCATCAGCTCTACAAGTTTTCAAAAGGCTTATTGTACTACAAAGATAGATTATTCATACTTGATTTGTAAGGCCTTCATAACAGTATTCTTCATGAGTTTCGTCCTCTTCCACCTTCTTATTCACCATGTTTTACTGACCATGACCAACAGCTTAGTGGAAGCAAGCAGTCTAAGGATGACGCAGTTTGTCTAGAGAAAAATACTGAGAAAAGAGACATAGAAGTGCAAACTATTTCCAACTCAAAATGAAAAAAAGGATGATGGGTTTGGACATGTTTCAGTGAGGGACAATTTTGTTTTGGAAGATGAAATAATTAAGAGAGACAAACCAAATATCTTATAAGATTTTGTGGAAGTACCAACTGCACTTGGGAGAACTGAAACACCTTTATGTTCCAATTCATGTGTCAAAGTCCTTCAACGGTCAGATGTTGCAATTGCCAAGGAGACCCACTTGAATAATCTTTCCACTTGGAATTTTTACCAATATGCAACGAAAATGAAAACAAAATACCGATATGCCACAATTTGAAAAAAAAAATCCAAAGTGCCCTCTTTTGCAGTTGGGGGTTTGTCCATACATTGGCCAACCCCGTGAAGAAAAACTCATGCAGTTGGGATTCGGCCAACCCTTGGACGAGCGTTTGAAAAATTGTAGAAAACTTGTTAAGTCGGTTAAACAGGATACCTGACTTAACAAGTGGAAATTTTAGGTTCCCCACTTTTTAAGTTACGTATCCTGTTTAACCGACTTAACAAGTTTTTTTGCAATCTTTGAAAATTTTCAAGCATTCGTCCAATTCATGGACGGACCTATGAAGAGAAAAAATTTAGTATTGGTTTGGCCAATGTATGGACGAACCCCAACTGCAAAAGACGGCATTTTGGATTTTTTTTCAACTTGTGGCATATTGGTATTTTGTTTTCATTTTTGTGGCATAGTGGTAAAAAAATCTCCCACTTGCCCCAAAGTCAACCACACGTCTGCCAGCCTATGTGGCTGCGGGGCCCACGTTTCTCACAGACAGTTTCCCATCTTATCATCCAAACCCCAAGATCCGGATTTCATCCCTCTCCTTGACATGTTGGACCAAGTTTCTCCCAATGCTTGAGCCAAACAGGTTTCCTTCCCTCAGCCCAATTGCACCTCATCAATAAACCTTGAGGACAAGGTTCTTATTGAGCCTATGAGTAGTGATATGAAGAGTCCAAGGCCCACTAGAGACAAAAAAATATTTGTTTTATTGAAGGATTTTTACTATTAATTAGGGAAATCCAATTAGTGTTTATTCCTTGTTGTTTGTGTTGTCCTCTTTGTTTAGGCCCATGACCCATTATTATTAGTTGAAACCCTAGCTATTTATTGTCATCCTTTTTTATTTTTGAAATAAGAAAATTCCAAAAAATTTATGTCTTATGCATTTATCTTTCTTTGCCACTTAGATCTGTAGGATAATTTAGTGTTATCTAATTTAGTGTGACTCAGATTAGGCATAGTGTCCCATCACCAGAAAGTCCATCTCAGGTTATCTAATGAAACTTGACAATGTTTCAATATCATGGAAAACAAAGAAACAAGTCATAGTCTCTTGATCCTCAAGTGAGGATGAATATCGTGCAATGGCACATGCCACAAGTGAAATACTATAGCTACGTAATTTGTTGGAGTCTCTGCAAGTTCCATGTACCAATCCCGCGCTTCTACATTGTGACAATGAAGTAACTATTCATTTAGCTGCAAACCCCATGAAAGAACAAAGCACATTGAAATTAACTATCATTTTATCAGGGAACATATACAGTTAGGTGCCATAAGCATAACATACCTGCCCACCAAGCAACAAAATGCTGACATTTTTACTAAGTCCTTAGGTGTGAAAGTTTTTGAAGACCCCGTGTTCAAGTTGGGTGTTCACAATCCTCACCCTCCAACTTGAGGGGGAGAATAGAGATATATTTAATGGTTTGTTATTTAGAGATATATTCAATAGTTTGTTATTAATTTGTTAGGGCTAATTCTGTCTTCAAGGTTTGTTATTAATTTGTTAGGATTAATTCTATTTTCAAGCATACGAAGGATAAACCATCAACCTATATATAAAGACATATTATGTATCATTGTTTCCCAATTGTTCAACACAAAAAACAATTCAAGTTAACTCAAATTATTACTCCATATTTTTTTAAATATATGTGGTATCCAACCAGTCGGATCGACAAATCCACAT
The DNA here is from genome assembly GCF_029867415.1 of Vicia villosa. NCBI lineage: Eukaryota > Viridiplantae > Streptophyta > Magnoliopsida > Fabales > Fabaceae > Vicia > Vicia villosa. The sequence continues at coordinate 106,008 of NW_026706430.1, forward strand.
AGAGGGCTTTCACCCTGCATAGCCCTTGAGGATTTTGGGATTTTTGGTCCCGGGCACTATCGAACTCGAGACCCCAAAGGGACCAAACCCTTGGGACCCGAGCTCCCATCCGCTGGGCCAACCCTTTCAGGTTAAATTATTAGTCCATATGAAAGCAAGCCTAATGACATTAATTATCCATTTTATGTGATATTATAGCATTAATTATCCAATTTATGTGATTTGGTGGGTTCTCTACTACCATTCATAGAAAGTGGGTAAAATTTTCTAACTGAAGCTGAGTTCAGGTAATTTATTGTTGTAGTTGGTGGGAGTAAGTGGTGACAAAACGGCCCGTCCTGCGCCCGCCTCGTCCAAAGTTTTCCAAAAAACGAGCGGGGTGGGCAAGCCCACCAAGAAAAATGGGCATAAAAATCATGCCCGCCCCGCCAAGGTGGTGGGTTGGCTGACGGCGGGCTTGCCCGACTATTTTTTTATTTATTTTTCTTTCATTTTTTTAATAGATTAAAAGTCATTTTTATCTTTTAATTAAATTTCACTTATTTTTTAGAACAATTCTTTATAAAACATCTTTTAAATAAATTTTATCTTAAAAAAATATTGCATATATTTATAAATAAATGTGTAAAATAAAACCATCAAAAATTTGAATTAAAAGAATTAACTAAAAAAAGTTGGACTTAAGGCAAGACAAGCTTAATAAATAAGTGAGACGGGCTTTGGCGGGCGGTGGACTTTGGCGGGGCGAGCTTAGGCGGACGACGAATTTTGACAGGGCGGGTTTTGGTGGGCGGTGGACCCAAAATCCTAACCCAACCCGTCATTTTTTGACAGGTGCGTGGGTCGGCCCGGCGGGCCACCGCCCGTTTTTCCATCCCTAGTGGGAGTACCCTTTTGCTCTCATAAATAAATTATGCTTATAGAAAAAAGGATCGACGTGATGAATAGATCTTTAACATCTTCAATTTAAAAATCCAAAATAATTAAACATTCATTCTTAGACAAATACAAGTCATTATGACAATTTCATACCACATAATTCCTCCATGGTGTTTACATGATAGGAAAAAATACACATGAAATTATTCATGAACACAACATGTGCTTTAATATAATACATGTAATCATAAAGTACAAATAAAACCAAACTGAAACACAACCAAATAACTTAAACATTCAATACTTAGAACATAATACATAGATTTCATGAACTTTTTAGGTAGTTATGGCTTAGGAACACTTGGAACAGTAGGCAACTATGGATCAGATCTTTTTAAGGTGGTTGTGCTGGAAGTGCAGGTAGAGCAGGTAGTGCTGGTAGAGCAGGGAGTGCTGGCAATGCAGCGAGTGCTGGCAATGCAGGGAGTGGTAGTGTTAATGGCAAATCAATTTTGGAAACTTGATGTATGTTTAGAAGGTTACGTGCTCCTTCAACATTTGTGATTGATGAAAATGTTATGAGTAGAAGAAACGGTATCATGAATGACAAAACATTGATTGAAGCCATTTTTTTGAAACTAGAAAGCTTAGTATGATAGTTTTGGTGTGTTTGAGGTAATGGTTTATATGTGTTGTGGCCTTTTATAGACAAAGTTTTGTGGTTTAATAGTTTTCTTTTGATTAGTTTAATTTATTACATATGCATTCGAGTATATTTGATGGAATATATTTGAAAATATATTAGGCATCAGTATGGTAAAATTTAGATTTTACTATTCATATAATTTTATTATTCGGATAATTTTTAACTATATATGTATATAACTCTAATTTTTAATTATTGTTATAATTTTTTCTTATTAATGTTAATTAAAATAATTAAACTATTATTTAGTTTATAATAAAGTCTTTTTCTAATTGCTATAAAAAAAATTCTAATTTTTAAATTTATAACATAATTAATATATTTGATATATACAACGTTGCATTAATTTTTTTTGTTAAATAAAAATTAGAGAGAGTAATATATTAATATGTGAGTTAAAATTGTGAAATCTAATATAAAAATTTAAAAAACATATCATTAAAAATGGATTATTTTAAGATAACGTGACACTGCAAACTTTCCTTAAAATACCAAAGTTTGGCTGACCATTGAGTACTCTAAGTTAAAATGTCTCTTTCATTCATCCCTTCTAATAATAGATTTAAATATGTTGGTATAATAATAATAATAATAATAATAATAATAATAATAATAATAATAATAATAATAATAATAATAATAATAATAATAATAATAATAATAATAATAATAATAATAGTAATAATAATAATAATAGTAATAATAATAATAATAATAATAATAATAATAATAATAATAATAATAATAATAATAATAATAATAACAATAATAATAATAATAATAATGATAATAATAATAATAATAATAATAATAATAATAATAATAATTGATTAAAATAATAATAATAATAATAATGGATTAGAGATCAATTGACTTTATGAGTAATTCTGCATAAAATTATTTATTTAATAATTTATTTTAAAAATTAAATTTACTAATTAGATTATTATTGATTTAAAAGTTCTTATAAACCTATCAATTTTATAACTTTAAAATTATACAAGAGGTCCTTTGAATTTTTTTTAACAAGTTGGTTCTTTAAGTTTTTTATTTAATAATTTAGTCCTTTAAGTTAGCAAATGTATAGATCGTTACTCTTTTTAATAATTTCGTTTCAAAAATAAATATGTGGCATTAACATAAATGAGGTGTCAGTAAAGGATGTTCGTGGTGCGGTTTGAGCGGTTTAGACGCTAAAAATCATCCAAACAGCAAGAGAGAAAAAATGTGCGGTTCGGTTTGGTTCTGTTGGCTTTCAGAAATAAAACTAAATCAAATCAAACAAAACTAATGCAATTTGGGTTGATTCAGTTTGTTCGATTTTTTTACAAAAACTTTATTGAGCCATACGTACACATATAAAGGAAAATATAATTTTGTGTTTACTCGTTCATACATTACCAAAAAAAAATTATAATTGTCAAAATAAGTTTATAATTTGATAAATAAAAATGCTCTTACAATTTATCTTAGGTCTAAAGAATGATATACATGAAATTACATTCGTAAATAAATATTATACAAAAAATACGATAAAATATATTTTGTCAAAATAGTATTTATAAATGATTAATATTATGTTTTTTGATGATATATAAATTAAAATAAATATCATACAAAGAATATGATAAAATATACACATAATACTAGTTGCTTTTTCTAAAAAATTGAAGAAATATATATTGGTTAGTAAGATTTTGTAACATAATGTGGTTTAGTTTGGATCGGTTTGCAAAATATAAACCGCAAACCGAATCGAATAGAACGGTTCTGTTAGAAAATGGTCCGAACACATCCGAACCAAATGCAGTTATTTGCAGTTTCGATTTGATTCGGTTCGGATTTGCGTTTTGCTATTGGGCCGATTCGATTTTGAACACCCCTATCAGGAATGGTGCTGACATGGAAATTTTATTACGTTTAAATAATTACCCAAATGCACTTTTTCAATTTTTCTATCTCCTTCTTCCTCCAGGTCTATTCTTCTTAATTCTTGAAAGTACAAAACCATTATAATCTTCAATCTTGGTTCTATCAGAAAAACCCTAATCTCAAATATTTTTATATACGAAAAATATTATTTATGACCCAAATATTTTTTATTAAAAAATGGAATAGGTCAAAAAAAATTTTTATTATTGATCTAAATATTTTTATATACGAAAATTTGATATTGATCCAAATATTTTTGTAAATGACACCTAAACAAAAATAATATTTGTATATGGAAAAATTCTATTACTTACGAAAAAATGGTATTTATGATCCAAATGTTTTTATTCCAAAATGGTATACGGGAAAATAATCTACTATTAATCTAAATATTTTTATTTACGAAATTTTCTATTGATCCAAATATTTTTGTAAATGATACCTAAACAAAAATTAGGACTGTATATGGGGAAAAAAAATCTATTATTGATCTAAATATTTTTATATACAAGAAATGGTATTTATGATCAAATATTTTTGATCCAAAAATGGTATACGGGAAAAAATCTATTATTGATCTAAATAGTTTTTTATACGAAAATTTAATATTGATCCAAACATTTTTGTAAATGATACCTAAGTAAAAATAATATTTGTATTATTATTTACGAAAAAGTTATTTATGATCCAAATATATTTTATTAAAAAATGGTATACGGGAAAAAATCTACCGTTGATGTAAATATTTTAATATACGAAATTTACTATTGATCAAATATTTTTGTAAATGATACCTAAACAAAAATGAAGTTTGTATATGGGAAAAAATTTATTATTGACCTAAATATTTTTATATACGAGAAATGGTATTTATGATCAAATATTTTTTATCCAAAAATGGTATACGGGAAAAATTATAATATTGATCTAAATATTTTAATATACGAAAATTTAATATTGATCCAAATGTTTTTGTAAATGATACCTTAACAAAATTAATATTTGTATATGGAAAAAAAATCTATTATTTACGAAAAATGTTATTTAAGACGCAAATATTTTTTATTCAAGAATGATATACGGAAAAAAAATTATTATTGATCTAAATATTTTTATATACAAAATTTACTATTGATCCAAATATTTATGTAAATGATACCTAAACAAAAATGAAGTCTGTATACGGAAAAAATCTATTATTGAACTAAATATTTTTATATACGAGAAATAGTATTTATGATTAAATATTTTTAATCCAAAAATGATATACGGGAAAAAATCCATTATTGATCTAAATATTTTTATATACAAAATAATCAATTATTTATCTAAATTATTTTTTCTTTTTTGACATTTTTATATAAAATAAAATGTGTATCTGAATTCTTGTAATCGAACAGAACCTGTGCGTATGCACGGGTTTGTTACTAGTTTTAACAAAAAATACTATATTTTAAGAATACATTTAAATATGTTACATATGCAGCAAAATCCGCAGGAAATTTTCCTGCAGAATTACCTACGGATTTTTTATTAAAATAAATATTCGCAGCAACATCCGCAGGAAACTTTTCTGCAGAAATACCAGCGGATTTTATATTTTTGTTAGATATTTTGTTTAAAATATATATTCCAAAATCCGCAAGTATTACTGCGGAATTTTCTGAAAACTTTGAATCCGCAGAAAATATTATTTTATTTAATAAAGTTCAAGGAAAATCCGCAGGAATACCTACAGAATATTTTCCGTAGGAAATTTCGAAGGTAAATCAAGTATTTCTAATAGTGAATTATTTCATATGACAACAAAAACAAAATATAACAAAAATTCAATCAACACAATTGAATTTGAATCCATTTTGTATCCGATTCGACGCTTCCTACTTGCGACAATTGAACCTTGAAATTTTCTAAAGAAATTTTATGAATATTTTTTTATCTAATTTTTTTTTAATTGCATTCTTAGGAGTTAAGAAATAGTGTTAGTGATAGTTAGAATTTTTAATATAAAATGATCTATTTACAAATAGACAAAATTTGTGTATAGTGATGAAAATATAATTCATTTAATTAAATTCAATACATGAATAGCTTTTATTGGCCGACCTCAACAAGATAATAATATATATCCTACAAATCAACTAGTTGCCAGAGTTCAACTTTATAAAAGTATATAATGGCTTATACTAGCACCTAGGATTCCAAGTATTTTTTGTTTTATATTTCGTTAGTCAAATTTAGAGATTAAAAACATCACAGAAGAAATCAAATGCAGATTTAAATAACTTGCATGCAGGGGCACTTGCCATGTGATGTGATTGATATTTTGTAGTCATGTGGGTAAACACGTTAACCACATAGGAGTACTACTTTATTGTGAATTATTTCTACCAATTATTTGTTCATAACATAACAATGGTATTTGAATTAATATTATATATCGAATACTTTATTTATCATTTATTTTTGTTTATATTTTTTTCTTTCAATCATACCTTCAATCTATCACGTCACTCACTATCCATGCATGCAGGACTGTCCGTCAAACTTTTTTATTTTATGATATTTTTAGTGATTATGAGATTATTGGAGTACTCAATGATAAAAAAAATGAGAATTTCTTTGCCAACCTCCATATCTTCTAGTCCACCTCTGGTGAAAACCCCATACTACCCCTGACTTCGGAAATGCATTTTCGAAATGCAAGAAAAAGGTGTTTTCGGAGATGCATCTCCGAAAACGCTTTTTTTTTTGAAAAAATTGTCTTATTTCGGAAGTTCATTTCCGAAAACAGCATTTCGGAAGTGAACTTCCGAAATACTGCGCGTTCTGCAGATTTATTAAAACACTCCCCCTCCCCCATTCATTTACCCTAACTCAAATCAAAAACAAGCAAAGGCAAAAATTTGTGCAAACACACTTCCAAGGCTGCATCAAGGCTCCAATCACATTGCTATACAACATTCAAAAGCCCACAAATCACTCAATTTGTAAGTTTTAAATTTGTTAGATTCATTATTCAAATGCATGTTATTTAGGGTTTCAATTGCATAAATCATATATGGACTGGTTGTTAGTAGTATTTAGGTTGTTTAGAAGCTTTTTGAATTGGTTTTATGTTTGATTTTGGGGTCTGCCATGGAAGTTTCAGAAAACCCCATCGCAGGGATGTTTCGGAAGTTCATTTCCGAAAACACCTCCACCCCAGTTTTCGGAAATGAACTTCCGAATTGTATCAGAAGTTCAATTTTTTTAGTTTTTTATTTTGTCTCGCATATTAATCGATTTCAATTGTTTACAGGAACATGTCAGGCAACCAACCAGCACGCATCAGACAGGGTAGGGAGACCCAGACTGCGTCAGCTACACAGGGTAGGGAGTGTCCGTTTTAATTTGCAAGTACTTTATTTTTAACGCATTTGTTTATTGTGTCTGTTTCTTTGAAGTTTGTGTGCATGCGTTCTGCTTCACCTCCTTTGTTCTTTAATGACTTGTCCGTTTCCCAAGCGTTTTTGTCCCCTTTCTTCTTTTATAAAAGGAGGTCTCATGGACCTTTCTTTCTTCATTTTTACGCAGGAATGGGTGGCGCTAAGGGAAAAAAGGAGGTGAAGGAGAAGAAGAAGGTTTCGACCGGCTCTACTTCGTGCTCTCGCGGAGTGAAGGAGGTGAAGGAGAAGAAGAAGGTTTCGACCGGCTCTACTTCTCGTTCCCAGGGGGCCCGGGGCCCGGATGCTCAAGCTCAACTATCTGGCGTGAGAGTCGTGGTTGATGCTGATGGTTCTGAGACTGAGTGGGATGAGGATTGGTATCAGTATCTTTATTCGGAGGAGTTCGCTCGTCGGGCAGAATAATGTGTTTTTGTTTTGTTTGATGTGTATTTTGTAACGCTCGTCGGGCAGAATAACGTGTTTTTGTTTTGTTTGACGTGTTTTGTTTTGTTTTGTTTTGTTTTGATTTCGGATTGTATCTTTCGCACAGTGTTTTTGGATTTTATTTATCATATTAGTATTTTTCTGTTTATATGTCGCTTATTTTATTTGCCGTTTGCGTTTAATTAAAATGCGAGACTGTTTAAGAAAAAACATAAAAAAAAAAACACAGTTTCTGCATAATTCGGAAATGAACATCCGAATTCACCCCCATGAGGTGTTTTCGGAAGTTCATCTCCGAAGACACCCCCATGAGGTGTTTTCGGAGATGCACTTCCGAATTATGAAATTTTTTTTAAAAAAAAAACGCTTCGGAAGTTCATTTCCGAAGCAGGAGTATTTTCGGATTTTTGCTGGGGGTGACCCCCATAGGGAGGTGGCTAAAGAAATTTTAAAAAAAATGGAGTGGATTAGTCATTACTAGTTTTTACGAATTAAGAATTTCATCCTAAAAATTGTAAAACATTTATATTGAGATGTTTGATTTCATAACATGGCTCATTAAATAAAAATATACTTGTCTACAGAGACTCTACATCATTGTCATGTCTCTCGAAAATAAAATTAGTAGTATATATTAAGTTGAGGAAAATGTAAAGAGTTATGCTTCCAATTTCTTTTACATTAACCAAAATCTAATAAAATAAATTATATGTCTAACGAAATATATGTGATGTTTGTTTAAATCAAGGATCAGATTAAATGTGTGCTCCTCTCAAGGTCTTATGTTTAAAATCGATTAGGCAGAAATTGTCTATTAAAAAAAATCAAGGATATTACATATTCATTTATTGTGTTATATAGCATGCTTGTTAAGTTGCTTGGAGTTTTATAGATTATATATTTATTAAGTTGGACTTTTATGACAAATGGAGATTGGATCATGGTCTGTGTGTTTGCTGACTCTCTAACCCAGTAGATTAAGATCTATAGTTGGGTCTAAAAGAGGGAGATCCTTAGCACCTTTCATCTTCCTTCTTGTCACAGAAGACCATATTGAGTTATCTAAGAAGGCCATTGAGCTTGATCTTTTCTCTGATTTTAATGTTGGCTCCTATAATTTGAATATTTCTCACCTTTAATAAGCTGATATACCTTAATCTTGAGAGATTCTTCGGTTCACGATCTTTGGACTATTAAAGCGGTTATAAGGGGGTTTGAGTTACCTTCGAATCTTGGGGTTGATTTCCATAAGAGTAGTTTGATTGAGATTAATGTTGATCCTTTATTTTTAGCCTTATCAGAAGACTTTCTTCATTGCAAGATTGAGTCTCCTTCTTTTCAGTACTTAGGGCTTCTTGTGGTATAAATCCTCGGTTGAAGTCTACTTAGGAACTCCTAGTTAATCTGATTTGAAAGAGACTTCACTCTTGGAGTCATATGTATATAAGTATAGGGGAACAATTATTCTCCTAAATTCGGTCCTCAATGTATTCCTTTGTTCTTTCTCTCCTTCTTAAAAATGCATATTAATTAAAGTATGAAAGAAGTTAGTAAGGATTCATAGGAGGTTTCTCTTGGGAGGTGTGAAAGAGGATTCCAAGATCTCCTAGGTGAAATGGTATGATGTGAGTAAATCTAAGAAGAATGTGGATTTAGGTGTTAGAGATATCCAGATGGTTAATCTAACTATGTTATCTAAATGAAAATGAAGATTTATGTCTGGTGCTTTTAGTCTTTGCTTCGGTATCATATCTGCCAGGTATGGCCACTCCATCGTCACCTACTCCTTATGTGGGGGGTTGGTCTTTGGGGTCTCTTTCTATCTCTTCTTGGTGGAAAGGAGTGTAACTTCTGGGATCTAAAAAGGATGATCTTTCTAATTGGTTTGAAGTTGGGCTTGTTAAGAAGGTTAGGATGGGTCTTCAGACATCTTTTCGGAAAGACCCTTGGATATGGATAATACCTCTTATGACTAGGTTTTAGAGACTCTTCAGCATCTCCTAATGGTAGGATGGCATTATGGGTGAGATTTATAGGTGGCTAGATGGAAGGATTTCTTAGGACCTTGGTTGAAAGACATAGTTCTTCGTCCGTGAGGAATCTATGGTCTCTGATTTTTTTCTCGGTCTTTTAGGAGTTTTATTTTAGAGAGGAGAACAATATAGGTGGGTGTGGAGACATACTAGAGATGAATTGTTCTCCTTGAAGTCTTCTTATCAAATCCAAGCTTACCACTTCCTTTTAGTTGGGGAACCTTTATCTAGGGAGAATATATTGTTTCTCATTATGTGCGATAGTTAAGCTCCCTCTATGGTGGTGGTTTTTTGTTAACAACTTCTGCAAGACAGAATTCCAACTAAGGAAAACTTGTTCAAGAGGAAGTTCATTGTCGACTTGAAGGGTATATGTTAAATCTTTTATGGGGATTGGCTTGAACCATCCTCCCATTTATTTGTCACTTGTAACCTAGCTTCTAATGTTTGGAGGAATTTTGGATAGTTAGAGGTTTAGTTGGCTCTTCATGGGGAGTTGGAGCTTCTTTTTTGTTTTTTCTTTTCTTAGGTGGTAGTTAAGTGGTAGGGGTAAGTCTAGTGGAGGTTCTTTCATGAATTGGCATGTAATGATATGGACTATCTAGTTGTGTAATGATAAGTTGTTTCACTACTACAAAATACTCATTTTGTAACATCATATTACCTTGACATTTAACTTTGGAAGAATGAAATATGCAAGTTTAAAGCGGAATGATTTAGGTTTAATAAAAAGGTAAATGACACAATTGTTCAATTTTATAGATAAGTCCTTTAATATTTCATCACGGTTGAGAAGGGAAACCGTGGTAATATGATTAATATATTACTACAATTATTTTTGTCAACCTTGGTGAAAAGTGTTTCTCAAAATTAAAACATAACATGTTTTAGTTTATTTCCTTCATAACATAAGTACCCTAGCGAAAGAATAGAAGAAAGTAATAACAAAAACCAAACAAACTACATCATTTCAGGTTCGAATTAAGGAGTGGAAAGACGAAACTTCCAGAAACAAATAGGTTTTTTTTCTATTTGTTGAGATAGTTCTATGTTTTTGCGGTTGCTGAATGTTATATGTTGTTGCGATCGAGTGAGATTGAGATTTTTTTGTGTTGTTGAGAATGTTATATGTTGTTGTTATAGTTGTTTCGTTCTTATTATGTTGTTGCATTGAGATTGTTAAGGTGTTGTTGACAATGTTGTTATGGTTGTAATATGGTTTATATTGTTTTTTCATATTGTTGAAAATTGATTTAGTAAGTTTTTGTATTGAAAATGTTGTTGTTGTATTATTATTCTATTGTTGTATTGTTAAATGATTTTACAAGTTTTTGATATAAATTTTAGGATGTATTATGGATCGTAGTTCGATGAAAGCTGATAGATTAGGTCTGGTGTATGAGAAATGAGTTCTTGAATTCTTTGAATATGCAAAATAAAATCAGAAGTCGATTCTCATAGACGCTGTTGATGTTTGGCTATGAATTAAAAATGAATTATTAGGTGGTAAAGTTGTGTCTTTTTGCGATGGAGCAATACTTTCGATGTGGCGGAGCATGATGGGCCTACAAGGTTAGCACTCTAACGACTAAGTCACTGAAAAAAATTTGATGTCTGAGCGAGAATTGATTTAAATATAAATGATGTGTTTTACCCTTATATACATAGAGAGGCATCGAAATCGTTCCCGTGCGACGCGACGTGTTGTGTGGGCAACCGTTTGATTGAATCAGATAATGATTGGTGTGATGAAGTGCAAAACTGTCTACTTCTGGTCAAACAATTGTCATATGTCCTGCTCGCACTTTTAACTAGATGTTTGCTCATTGGCTTTTTTCTTTCAGAAAATCTTCACAACAAGTTATTTGAAACAATTTGAAAATTTTAGTAATCCAATAAACAAGTTATCTCGCGAAAACAAATCTTTAACAACGTATAAGCAACAAGTAAATTTTTGAAAATTTTTTTTAAAAGTTTTTTGGTATAAAACTTTACCCACGAAAACTTATCTTTATCTACGAATAATATGCTGGTAAGTTTCTAGAAATCTTTTTAAAAAGTTTTCTAGTAAATAATTTGAAAATTTTAATTATTCAATAAATCAATCACATAAGTCGCAGATAGATATTCTAAATGTTGGAAATCCACCAAAACCTACGATAAATTTCTATCAATATTGATGAACAAGATTGTTACCACCACACGATAACAATGAAAATAAAAAAGGAAATTTAAAGAAGAAAATAGATTAGGGTTTCTGCAGAGTAACTCTCTGCCAACAAACTGTGGAAAACTTTGTTATTCACTTGCAACTGCAAATTTTGTGAATACAATTCAATTGACTTGATTACAAAATAACGAGGGTTACTGTCTATTTATAGATTTAGATTAACTTTCTCCCTAAGCAAAAACCCAAAACTATAAAAGCCCAAAATACCTATTTTGGAACTAAATCAAATCTAATCTATTTTAAATCTAAATTAAATCTATCTAGATCTAAAATAAATTAAACCTGTGTGTAACAAATTATTCCCACACAAATAAATCTTTTCGATACTCCCTTGTCTCTGTCGAGCAACCTGTTTCGACAAAAGAAATTACTTTCAACACTAAGTTTTGATGTATTTTGAAAATTTTGAATTAGAGTGAAAAAAACTTTATATTTAAAAGATATGAAGGAAAATGTTCTGATAAAAGATGCAATGAATTAGTCATTATTTTTTAGGGATTCACAATTTCATTTTTAAAAATATAAAACATTGCTCAATTATATTTTATTGTTAGATATCATGATGACAATTTCATACTACATAATTCCTCCATAGTCTTTAGATGATGGGAAAACATATATATGAAATTATTTAGGCCACCTCAAAAAATGATACTACAAATCACAATCAACAAGATATTGTAGTAATAAAAAGACATCACACCAACCTAAAAATTGAATAAACACATTTAATAGTTATACTATAGTAATATAGTATATATATTTCATGAAATTTTTTAAGATCGTTATGACATTAATTATCCAATTTATGTAATAATTTGAAAATCCAAAATAAACATCCACTCTTACACAAATACAAGTCACTATGACAATTTCATTCCACAAAATTCCTCCATGGTTTTTACATGATAGGAAAAGAAAGCTACACATGAAATTATTCATGAACACAACATGTGCTTCAATATATAATACATATAATCATAAAGTACAAATAAACCCCCAACTGAAACAACATCAAATAACTTGAACAAAATTTAACAAACACATTTAATATACTTCCTCCGTCTCATAATAAATGTCCTATTTGAGCAATGCGCGGTTTTTAAGAAAATGATTGGATGTGTTGGTTTTAGTAAAAAAGTTAATGTAATTTACTAGAATACCCCTATTAATAGTAGTCGAATAACGTGAAAGTTACTAAATAGGGGTATAATAGTGGAAAAATAATAATGATTAATGCATTGGAATTGTAAATGGACAATTAATTTGAGACAAGGAAAAAATGCAAATGAGACACTTATTATGAGACGGAGGGAGTAGATTTCATGAACTTTTTAAGGTAGTCATGGCTTAGGCACACTTGGGACACTAGGCAACTATGGCTTTGGAATTGTTGGCACTACTAATGTAGGTAGAGTAGCAATTGTTGGCAGAGTAGGGAGTGTTGGAAGAGTAGCTAGTGTTGGTAGAGTAGGCAAAGTAGGTAGAGTAGCTAGTGTTGGCAGAGTTGGAAGTGTTGGCAAGTCAACTTTGGAAACTTCATGGATGTGTAGAAGGTTACGTGCTCCTTCAACATTTGTGATTGATGAAAATGTTATGAGTAGAAGAAGTGGTATGATGAATGACAAAACATTGATGGAAGCCATTTTTTGAGGTAGAGAGATGAATATTAGTGTAGTTGATGATAGTTTTGGTGTGTTTGAGGTAATGATGTTTTGTGGCCTTTTTATAGACAAAGTTTTGTGTTGCATGTGATTGTGAGGATTGGTATTGTGTGGTTTAGTAATTTTCTTTGATTAGTTTAATACTCTTATATATATGCGTTAAAGTATATTTGATGGAATATATTTGGAAATATTTTAGGCATGAGTATAATAAAATTTAGATTTTAATATTGATATATTTTATCATTTGGATTATTTTTTAATGATATATATAATATTAACTTTCAATTATTGTTATAAAAGTTTATTTTTCATATTAGTATTAATATTTTTCATATGAATGTTAGTCCATACTAGTATGTTATATTTGATGAACAAACAGTCACATGTGACGTTTGTGTCAGGTTAGAAAATTTAAGTCATGACAAAATTCAGGTAGACATTGAGGAGCCATCAGTGAGTCCAATGTTGATTGTAGTCCAACACTAGGGTGAACCAGTCTGAAATTCAGGTGGAGTGTAAGATTCAGATGAAGTACAAGATTATACATTTGTGCATGATAGAGAGCATCTTCGTATTACACCTCCAATGAGATATGAGTTTGATGACTTAGCAGCATATGTTTTTCTAACCAGTTCATGAGATCATTCTACTTTTCGAGAGGCTATGGCTTTCTAGGAGAAAAATAAGTGGATGAGTGCTATGGTGGAGAAGATGAGGTCCTTGTAAAAGAACGAGACATGGGATCTTGTTCAGTTGGCACATGAAAAGAGAGCTTTTGGTTGTAAGTAGGTATACATGAAAAAACCAGCAGAAACAGAAAAAGAATGAAAAAAATTCAAGGCTCGCCTAGTTGCAAAGGGGTATTCACCTATGAACCACGGACACCTCTAGGAGTAGGCGTACTGCGGTGTCCGACACTTGTATTACACCCGTACGACACTTGTCAGAAAAGTCAAACAAGTGTCTGAAAAGTCAGACAAATGTCCCCTAAAAATGATTTTTTTTCCTTGCTTTGACACTCTTTTAATCAGTGTCTCACACTCTATGACACTCATACCACATATGTCCGATAACTCAGACAAATATTTCAAACAAAAATTTGTTTTTTTTCTTTGTCTCAACACACATTATATATTTTTTGGACATATCTCACACACATCTAATTGAAACAATGTTATCAATAAAGAATTAAAGACATTAATTTTGATCAATATATGGATAAATGAAACTCAAATATTGACTTATATGTAGCGGTGTCGGTGTCCTATGCTTTCAACATTATCGGTGTCGAAGTGTCTGTGTCGTATCGTGTCGGAGTCTGTGCTTCATAGGTATTCACAACATAAGGGAATTGATTATGATGATATTTTCAGTCCGGTCGTTAGACACGCTTTTATCAGAGTAGTATTGGCTCTAGTAGCCAGCAGGAATATGCATTTAGAGCATATGGATGTGAAAATAGCTTTCCTCCATGATAATTTAGGGGAGCAAATCTACATGGAGCAGTCAGAGAGATTAAGTGATACTAGACATGGAAGACTTGTTTGCAAACTGAAGAGGTCTTTGTATGGCTTGAAGCAGTCTCCGTGGTAGTGGTGCAAGCACTTTGATTCATACATGCTCCGGATTAGCTATAGAAGGTGTGATCATGATTGTTGTGTTTATGTGAGGAGCCTTAATGATGAATATATTATTTTCCTATTACTTTATGTTGATGATATGTTGATTGATGCTAACGATGAAACCTATATGAACATAGTTATTAAAAATAAAAATAAAATGATAATGTTCACTTTTAACATAAATAAACTCTCTCTCTCCCTCCCTCCCTCAAACAACCATTTTATTCTCAAATTTTTGGTTGAAGAAGTCATCCATGACAAATTTGTACATAGTTTTTCTTTTTGCATTTATTCTATTGATATACAAATAATTTATCATGCAATTGTGATAATTGATTTTATACTAAACATCTTTTTCACACGCACAAAATTTATGAGTTCAAATTTATTTTACTGATATATCGTAATTTATCATGCAATAATGATAATTGATTTTATACTAAACATCTTTCTGTTGCACACACCAAATTTATGAGTTCTATAGAAATGAAAATAGGACAGCTCAAAATATCATATTCTTCCTTCATATATAAGTATAGATATATAAGTATAAATTCACTAACAAACTAAAAGAACAAATAAGATGTTCAAACATAACTCAAAATAGACATTAACGACAAACAAAAACTCTAGCTTGTAAGTTTTATTCTAAAAGAAAAGTAGAAAATTTTCAAGCAAATTCCTTAATAAAATAACCAGCAACCATTGACCAAAAACCAACTTCCTTCAGTTTTAACTTTTTTTTATGCGGATGTTGTCTTTTATGATTTAGACATTGTGGTTAAAAGTGAAATGGAAGGAGAGGTGTTGGACATTGGTATTGCAATTACAATAGTTTTTTTTTTTTTAAATAATTACAAATAATTACACAATGTAAAGGATAAACTAGGAAATAAAATAGGCCAGGCTAAAATGATGTATTCCTTTTATATATTGTTATAGATATACTTAAATTGTCACTCTTATATAATGCGACTCTGTGTCGTGTCAGAATAATCTTCTCATTCATACTTGTATATTTCCTCGTCTCTTAAATAGTGACTTCAGTTTTGAATTGTTAACCTTACAAATGCTTTTCCTCTATTTGATCACTTGAGACCCTAACCACCGAACTAGAAGCCCTTTCTGCAGTGCTCATCTTTTACATCTCATATATTCTTTGTTTTAAAACAAAATTGTAGTAATATATCGACTTTGAATAATACGAGTAATAAAAGCATTTATTTCATATGACAACAAAATCAGTAAAAAAGATCAATCAAATAACAAAAATTTGAATCTATATTGTGTCGGATTTGATTCTTAGCTTGGGAAAAATGAACCTACGAACAGTAATCTCAATAACAGTGTTCTAGAAAAACCTATTAAAAACGCACGAGAAATATAGAGGTCAAGAGAGTGTTTTGTCACCCTAAAGCACACCACGACACTCATCTTCATATTGAATATAAATCCAAGTCAGATCATTCAATGTAATTCTAATTGTCGTCTTTATATAATATTGACTTTGAGTCGTACCCATGTATTCTTTTCATTCATATTTGTATATTTTTACCCTCTCTTAGATAATAATTTAAGCGTTGAAATGTTGATCTTGTAAGTATCTTTTTTCTATTTTCTAAAATTTTTTTTGAGTATTTTCTTATTTAATTTTTTAAAAGTTGTCTTTGGGAGATCATGTTAGACATAATTAGAATTTTTAATGTAAAATGATCAATTTGCAAATAGACAATATTTGAGTATAGTGGTGAAAATCTCATTTAATGAAATTCCATGTAGATCGATACATGAATATATTTACTGGCCGACCTCAACCGGATAATGACACCCTAAAAATCAATTAGTTGCCCCAATTCAACTTTAAAAAGTATATATGGCTTATAGCACCTATGGTCCATAGGGCTATGGATTCCAACCACCTTTCCTACTGAAGATTTGATCAACTTGCATGGCCATTTTCTCAGAAGTTATTTTGGCATATGTGTTTGGAGTGTTTGTGGTTCAATGGAATCAATCACGTGAACAAGAAAAATGTCAAGTCGTCTCCCTATGGACAATTACAAAATATAATTGGTTTTTTGTGGAGGTTGGCTATGTGATGTGATCAATATTTTGTTGTCATGTGGGTAAATAAGTTAACCAGATAGAGTTAACTATGGGGGATAGAGACTTTACACGTTAATTCCTAGAGACGTGGTGTAAAGTCTTAGTCTAGTATCACATACTCTTTTAATGTATTATATCATGGTTTATAAATATTGAACTTTGACAAATAAATATTTTCAATTGACAAAATTGTTAATTCATTAAAACTAAGGGCTGTTTTTGTAACATATGTCAACCAACTTTACCAATGAAACTTAGATATTATAAAGTAATTTTTAACGTGATATTTTGAAATTAACGGGAACATGAGATTATTGATTAAAATAATGAATATTAACCGAAACATGAAATTACTGGTCAAAATATTGAATATTAACGGGAACATGAGATTACTGATTACAATATTGAATATTAACGGGAAATTGAAGTTACTGATTAAAATATTGAATATTAACGAGAATATGAAGTTACTGATCAAAATATTAAATATTAACGGAAATATGAAGTTGGTAATTAAAATATTGAATATTAACGGGAACATGAATATATATAAGCGTTTGTCTCCACGCATGTTACTGCATGCATTATCACATTGATTATATGATCAGGAATTCCAACTTCTTGAAGAATATTCCAAATACAATCCCAACTCAATCTATCATAGGCCTTGGAAAGTTATACTTTTATGGCAAAATATCCCTTCCTCCTTGTAACTTTCTCCATTGTGTGCAAGACTTCCTTAGCAATAATGATATTCTCATGTATTAATCTCTCCAGAACAATCCGATTTGAAACGGAGAAATCTACTTATGCATATGTTTCTTCAATCTACATACAACCAAGTTCATATTTTAATAAGCATGAAAGTTCTATATAAACACTAAGGATATTTAATGAAAAATCAATGTGGGACTTGTTTAAAACGCAATAACACATTCCAACTACAACCCATGCATGCAGTAAAATGAGTAATGTTAAAGACCTAGCCACCAAATTTGAAAACTATGGATTAAAGACACTGTTGAAATTCACCTTTAGATATGTCTCTTCTCATAGAATGTATCAATTACCATTGTTGAAACAACAACAAGAAGAAACAAAGGAATTCGCAAAAGTATACATGTTCCATACAACATTTTTTTGGAACATTTTTCTGGAGCAATTTGGTTATAAAATGTTATGACTAATAGGACATATATAACTACAGGAATGTTATTCTTACACTCTTTCCTACACCAAATATCTGCACCTAGGGGTAGGAATATGTTAGGCCGGCCTACTGTGGCATATGGCCTAGTCTATTTAAAGTCAGGTCAAGCCGGACCTATTTAATACAAAGGTCAGGCTTAGGCTTTTTTAAAAGCCTATTTAATTAAATAGGTCAGGCTTAGGCTATTAAAAAAATCTATGAAACGTTATAGACCGGTCTATAATTTTATATATATTAAAAATAGTCTAAATATGATGGTATATATGGATATGTATTAAAAAAAGGCTTAGTAATTTGACATATATATGTATATATATTAGGAAAAAAAATGCTAAATAGGTCGGCCTATATAAGCATATATATCCCGACCTATAAAGCTTAAGTAATATGGATAAATTAAAAATTTTAATGAGAAATAGACATTTAAATAGGCTTTCACGCCAGGATGGACTTTTAAAAAGGTCAGGTCAGGCCGAAAAGAAGAGCCTATAGTAGACTATAGACTAGACTTAGGCCTTGTAAGTTTATCGTAGGCCAGACTCAGGCCTTCTAAAGCCTAGCCCAGCCTAGCCTATTTCCGCCCCTACCTACATCGTATACACTGTTCACCGTATTTATAAAGGGGAACGGTGTTTTTTATTAAAATAATATTTTTTAAAAAATTAATTTTATTTTTAAAAAAAATATTGTTAAAATTTATTTTCATAACACAAATATAAGGTTGTGTCATTAATCAACTTCACAATTGTATTAACCACAAAAATGTACATCATTAACCACTAAATTTACTTATAATTCATTAACCACTTTCACTATAACATTAACCAATAAAATACATATTATTAACCATGTTCTGATGCTAAATTATAAATGTATTAAACAACTTTTACATTTCATTAACCAATTTTATTTTGCTATTTAATTTTTTTATGTTTGAAAACTCATTAACCAAGTTATACTGTATTAATCAACTTTATACATAATAATAACCAAAGTTGATTTACTACGTAAGATTTAATATTTGATAACACTTGATAACCAAATTATGAACTATATTAACCAGTTTATAACACTCAATTAACCAACTTTACTTTATAACTTAAAACTATTTTTAATGTCAGAATATATATTAACCGAACTCTAAACTGTATTAATTAAATTTTAATATTTCATTAAATAGAGTAATTTAATATATAAATATATATATATATATATATATCAAAAAATTAAAATAATTAAAAAATAAAACACTATTCACGTATTTGTGAACAGTGTACCGGGTGTAGGTGCATGAATTGTGTAAAGATATCGTTTCTCAATCATATAATTAACGTGTTGTATATATCTATCATATAAGAAAAGAATAAGAATAGGCTGTGGAAATTCCCAGCCTATCCTTGCTGGTCACACAGCCTGCCACGTGGCCTGCTTAACTTTCCTCCTTTCCATTTGTTTATTATCTCAGCATTTTTTATTTTTCTACTCTACCTGCTACTCATTCTCTCTCTCTCTCTCTCTCTCTCTCTCTCTCTCTCTCTCTCTCTCTCTCTCTCTCTCTCTCTCTCTCTCTCTCTCTCTCTCTCTCTCTCTCTCTCTCTCTCTATTTTCCAACTACTTTTCTTTCACTATTTTCTCTCTTTACTTGCTGCTTCTCTCATTTCTAGTTGTTTCTTTCTTTCTTCTTCAAATATGTAAGTTTGAACATAAATTTTTATTTTCTCTTTTTTACGTTTAACATCTTTTTCACTTATTTTTTTTCAGATTGTAGATCTATCGATAAGAACACGAAAACGGATCGTAAAAAACATCAACAATGTTTGTGAAAACATAAATTATGGTTACTCATTTTAGATTATATATGTTATTTTTATTTTTGTTATTTTTATACCTGTTATTTCTAATTTTGGTAAAAAAAATTGTGTATAAAAATTCCGACGCAGTGGTTCAGTCTCCTGCGACCGAGAATATGATTAATGTGTCAAGAAAGATATGAAGTTAGGGAGAAGAAAAGTAACAACAAGGAAAATGGTTAATGGTGTTGTGTTTTTGTGTTTTAAAGGTTAAAAATCTTTTTTATTTGTTTTTTAATTTGAATTTTGAGTTTTTGATGTAGAGGCCGAGAGGATTTAAGGCTATGGAAGGTATGAAATGTGACTTAGAATAATATTACAAAGGGGGACGATGAATCTTTAACAACACACAACATCTAAACTATTTTAGAAGACTGAAGAAAATGGTGATGATATTATGAGTGAATGATTCAAATTTTTTAAAATTTATAAGTTTTACTTTTTCTTATCAATTTTTTTGTTTTGTACAGAAAAGATTAATTTTTACATCCAAGAAAAACTTAATGATCTTGTAAATATTAGTTATGATTTCATTTATTTGAATGATTTTTATATGTAATGGTTCATAAAGAAGGGATTGAAAATTAAAAGCATGATGATTTAATATTAGTATAATCATCCTTTTAATCCATTTTTCTTAAGGAGAGGAACAATTTATCATAGATTAGAGATATGAGGTTTTACTGTGGTTGATCATAATACAAAATATTATTTTATTAGACATGTGAATAAAATATATTAAGAAATATAACATATACATTCATATAATTATAATCTAATGAGAAGATTATCAAACAAACTAAAACCATGAGTAAATAGTTATCATTCTACCTTGTCACTAATCTATGTTGATATTAAGAAAAATAACATATACATTCATATTATTTTGTTTAATGTTTTTTTTTTAAATTGTAGCTATGTCTCTAATTGTCCCTCTTCTTATTCTAATATTTTTTAAATTAGTCAAGATGATTTTGTAGTTGATTAATAGCACATAAATTATATTCTTAAATGTTATTTTCTATGTTGTTATTATTAAGTGATAGGTTTGAAGAAAAAAATGGTTACTTCGATGACCGACCTTCATAGGTTAAAAAGCATTGAGACCCACAATTTAATTTTTTTTTACTGACATACCTATGCATTGAGACCAACAATTTAAATAATTACAAATTAATAGGAAGAAATTATGACATCCTTTACTGTAGAAGAAAAAATTGTTACTATGACATACCTATGCATTGAGACCCTCAATTTAAACTATAGAAAACGAATATGAATTAAATTTTACTTATTGTTGATAACAAAATATGAAAAATAAAATCAATTTAAAAATGGATAACTATATACAAACAATTATTTGCTATATTAAAAGGGAAGGTAAAATCATTAAAAAAGAAAAATGAATGGTCATTAAAATGAAAATTTTGATTAAATATAAAGAGTATAAAGTATTTATTATTATTATTTATTTTTTTAATGAGATATTATAAAATATTTATTATTGTCTATTTTTAAATTTTTGAAAATTTTAAATATCACTAATTAAAGATAATTTTACAAATATTCAATGTGTCTGAAATTATAAATTATTTTAAGTATTTCACACAAATACAGAAGCATGACTAATTTGGAATATAAAAAGTAAAAAATTATATATTATTTATAACATCATCTTTCATTAAAAATAAATAAGAAAAAATTAAAAAATTAGAAACAAGAAGACTAATAAATAGAATATTATATATTACATAAAAATAATTAATGTTGTATTAAAATTATAAAATAATTTTCAACGTGATAATGAATAGAAACTTGGATATTATAAAGTAATTTTTAACGTGATATTTTGAAATTAACGGGAACATGAGATTATTGATTAAAATAATGAATATTAACCGAAACATGAAATTACTGGTCAAAATATTAAATATTAACGGGAACATGAGATTACTGATTACAATATTGAATATTAACGGGAATTTGAAGTTACTGATTAAAATATTGAATATTAACGAGAATATGAAGTTACTGATCAAAATATTGAATATTAACGGAAATTTGAAGTTGGTAATTAAAATATTGAATATTAACGGGAACATGAATATATATATATAAGCGTTTGTCTCCACGCTTGTTACTGCATGCATTATAACATTGATTATATGATCAGGAATTCCAACTTCTTGAAGAATATTCCAAATACAATCCCAACTCGAAAGTTATACTTTTATGGCAAAATATCCCTTCCTCCTTGTAACTTTCTCCATTGTGTGCAAGACTTCCTTAGCAATAATGATATTCTCATGTATTAATCTCTCCAGAACAATCCGATTTGAAACGGAGAAATCTACTTATGCATATGTTTCTTCAATCTACATACAACCAAGTTCATATTTTAATAAGCATGAAAGTTCTATATAAACACTAAGGATATTTAATGAAAAATCAATGTGGGACTTGTTTAAAACGCAATAACACATTCCAACTACAACCCATGCATGCAGTAAAATGAGTAATGTTAAAGACCTAGCCACCAAATTTGAAAACTATGGATTAAAGAAATTGTTGAAATTCACCTTTAGATATGTCTCTTCTCATAGAATGTATCAATCACCATTGTTGAAACAACAACAAGAAGAAACAAAGAAATTCGCAAAAGTATACATGTTCCATACAACATTTTTTTGGAACATTTTTCTGGAGCAATTTGGTTATAAAATGTTATGACTAATAGGACATATATAACTACAGGAATGTTATTCTTACACTCTTTCCTACACCAAATATCTGCACATAGGGGCAGGAATAGGTTAGGCCGGCCTACTGTGGCCTATGGCCTAGTCTATTTAAAGTCAGGTCAAGCCGGACCTATTTACTACAAAGGTCAGGCTAAGGTTTTTTTAAAAGCCTATTTAATTAAATAGGTCAGGTTTAGGCTATTAAAAAAGTCTATGAAACGTTATAGACCGGTCTATAATTTCATATATATTAAAAATAGTCTAAATATGATGGTATATATGGATATGTATTAAAAAAAAGGCTTAGGACATTGACATATATATATGTATATATATTAGGAAAAAAATGCTAAATAGGTCGGCCTATATAAGCATATATATGCCGACCTATAAAGCTTAAGTAATATGGATAAATTAAAAATTTTAATGAGAAATAGACATTTAAATAGGCTTTCACGCCAGGTCGGGCTTTTAAAAAGGTCAGGTCAGGCCGAAAAGAAGAGCCTATAGTAGACTATAGACTAGACTTAGGCCTTGTAAGTTTATCGTAGGCCAGACTCAGGCCTTCTAAAGCCTAGCCAAGCCTAGCCTATTTCCGCCCCTACCTACATTGTATACACTGTTCACCGTATTTATACAGGTGAATGGTGTTTTTTATTAAAATAATATTTTTTTTTTAAATTAATTTTATTTTTAAAAAAAATATTGCTAAAATTTATTTTCATAACACAAATATAAGGTTGTGTCATTAATCAACTTCACAATCGTATTAACCACAAAAATGAACATCATTAACCACTAAATTTACTTATAATTCATTAACCACTTTCACTATAACATTAACCAATAAAATGCATATTGTTAACCATGTTCTGATGCTAAATTATAAATGTATTAAACAACTTTTACATTTCATTAACCAATTTTATTTTGCTATTTAATTTTTTTATGTTTGAAAACTCATTAACCAAGTTATACTGTATTAATCAACTTTATACATAATAATAACCAAAGTTGATTTACTACGTAAGATTTAATATTTAATAACACTTGATAACCAAATTATGAACTATATTAACCAGTTTATAACACTCAATTAACCAACTTTACTTTATAACTTAAAACTATTTTTAATGTCAGAATATATATTAACCGAACACTAAACTGTATTAATTAAATTTTAATATTTCATTAAATAGAGTAATTTAATATTTATATATATATATATATATATATATATATATATATATATATATATATATATATATCAAAAAATTAAAATAATTAAAAAATAAAACATTTTTCACGTATTTGTGAACAGTGTACTGGGTGTAGGTGCATGAATTGTGTAAAGATATCGTTTCTCAATCATATAATTAGCGTGTTGTATATATCTATCATATAAGAAAAGAATAAGAATAGGCTGTGGAAATTTCCAACCTATCCTTGCTGGTCACAAGCCTGCCACGTGGCCTCCTTAACTTTCCTCCTTTCCATTTGTTTATTATCTCAGCATTTTTTATTTTTCTACTCTACCTGCTACTCATTCTCTCTCTCTCTCTCTCTCTCTCTCTCTCTCTCTCTCTCTCTCTCTCTCTCTCTCTCTCTCTCTATATATATATATATATATATATATATATATTCCAACTACTTTTCTTTCACTATTTTCTCTCTTTACTTGCTGCTTCTCTCTCATTTCTAGTTGTTTCTTTCTTTCTTCTTCAATTATGTAAGTTTGAACATAAATTTTTATTTTCTCTTTTTTATGTTTAACATCTTTTTCACTTATTTTTTTTTCAGATTGTAGATCTATCGATAAGAACACGAAAACGGATAGTAAAAAACATCAACAATGTTTGTGAAAACATAAATTATGGTTACTCATTTTAGATTTTATATGTTATTTTTATTTATGTTATTTTTATACCTGTTATTTCTAATTTTCGTAAAAAAAATTGTGTATAAAAATTCCGACGCAGTGGTTCAGTCTCCTGCGACCGAGAATATGATTAATGTGTCAAGAAAGATATGAAGTTCGGGAGAAGAAAAGTAACAACAAGGAAAATGGTTAATGGTGTTGTGTTTTTGTGTTTTAAAGGTTAAAAATCTTTTTTATTTGTTTTTTAATTTGAATTTTGAGTTTTTGATGTAGAGGCCGAGAGGATTTAAGGCTATGGAAGGTATGAAATGTGACTTAGAATAATATTACAAAGGGGGATGATGAATCTTTAACAACACACAACATCTAAACTATTTTAGAAGACTGAAGAAAATGGTGATGATATTATGAGTGAATGATTCAAATTTTTTAAAATTTATAAGTTTTACTTTTTCTTATCAATTTTTTTGTTTTGTACAGAAAAGATTAATTTTTACATCCAAGAAAAACTTAATGATTTTGTAAATATTAGTTATGATTTCATTTATTTGAATGATTTTTATATGTAATGGTTCATAAAGAAGGGATTGAAAATTAAAAGCATGATGATTTAATATTAGTATAATCATCCTTTTAATCCATTTTTCTTAAGGAGAGGAACAATTTATCATAGATTAGAGATACGAGGTTTTACTGTGGTTGATCATAATACAAAATATTATTTTATTAGACATGTGAATAAAATATATTAAGAAATATAACATATACATTCATATAATTATAATCTAATGAGAAGATTATCAAACAAACTAAAACCGTGAGTAAATAGTTATCATTCTACCTTGTCACTAATCTATGTTGATATTAAGAAAAATAACATATACATTCATATTATTTTGTTTAATGTTTATTTTTTAAAATTTTAGCTATGTCTCTAATTGTCCCTCTCCTTATTCTAATATTTTTTAAATTAGTCAAGATGATTTTGTAGTTGATTAATAGCACATAGATTATATTCTTAAATGTTATTTTCTATGTTGTTATTATTAAGTGATAGGTTTGAAGAAAAAAATGTTTACTTTGATGACCGACCTACATAGGCTAAAAAGCATTGAGACCCACAATTTAATTTTTTTTACTGACATACCTATGCATTGAGACCAACAATTTAAATAATTACACATTAATAGGAAGAAATTATGACATCCTTTACTGTAGAAGAAAAAATTGTTACTATGACATACCTATGCATTGAGACCCTCAATTTAAACAATAGAAAACGAATATGAATTAAATTTTACATATTGTTGATAACAAAATATGAAAAATAAAATCAATTTAAATATGGATAACTATATACAAACAATTATTTGCTATATTAAAAGGGAAGGTAAAATCATTAAAAAAGAAAAATGAATGGTCATTAAAATGAAAATTTTGATTAAATATAAAGAGTATAAAGTATTTGTTATTATTATTTATTTTTTTAATGGGATATTATAAAATATTTATTATTGTCTATTTTTAAATTTTTGAAAATTTTAAATATCACTTATTAAAGATAATTTTACAAATATTCAATGTGTCTCAAATTATAAATTATTTTAAGTATTTCACACAAATACAGAAGCATGATTAATTTGGAATATAAAAAGTAAAAAATTATATATTATTTATAACATCATCTTTCATTAAAAATAAATAAGAAAAAATTAAAAAATTAGAAACAAGAGGACTAATAAATAGTATATTATATATTACATAAAAATTATTAATGTTGTATTAAAATTATAAAATAATTTTCAACGTGATAATGAATAGAAACTTGGATATTATAAAGTAATTTTTAACGTGATATTTTGAAATTAACGGGAACATGAGATTATTGATTAAAATAATGAATATTAACCGAAACATGAAATTACTGGTCAAAATATTAAATATTAACGGGAACATGAGATTACTGATTACAATATTGAATATTAACGGGAATTTGAAGTTACTGATTAAAATATTGAATATTAACGAGAATAAGAAGTTACTGATCAAAATATTGAATATTAACGGAAATTTGAAGTTGGTAATTAAAATATTGAATATTAACGGGAACATGAATATATATAAGCGTTTGTCTCCACGCTTGTTACTGCATGCATTATCACATTGATTATATGATCAGGAATTCCAACTTCTTGAAGAATATTCCAAATACAATCCCAACTAAATCTATCATAGGCCTTGGAAAGTTATACTTTTATGGCAAAATATCCCTTCCTCCTTGTAACTTTCTCCATTGTGTGCAAGACTTCCTTAGCAATAATGATATTCTCATGTATTAATCTCTCCAGAACAATCCGATTTGAAACGGAGAAATCTACTTATGCATATGTTTCTTCAATCTACATACAACCAAGTTCATATTTTAATAAGCATGAAAGTTATATATAAACACTAAGGATATTTAATGAAAAATCAATGTGGGACTTGTTTAAAACGCAATAACACATTCCAACTACAACCCATGCATGCAGTAAAATGAGTAATGTTAAAGACCTAGCCACCAAATTTGAAAACTATGGATTAAAGACATTGTTGAAATTCACCTTTAGATATGTCTCTTCTCATAGAATGTATCAATCACCATTGTTGAAACAACAACAAGAAGAAACAAAGGAATTCGCAAAAGTATACATGTTCCATACAACATTTTTTTGGAACATTTTTCTGGAGCTATTTGGTTATAAAATGTTATGACTAATAGGACATATATAACTACAGGAATGTTATTCTTACACTCTTTCCTACACCAAATATCTGCACATAGGGGCAGGAATAGGTTAGGCCGGCCTACTGTGGCCTATGGCCTAGTCTATTTAAAGTCAGGTCAAGCCGGACCTATTTACTACAAAGGTCAGGCTAAGGTTTTTTTAAAAGCCTACTTAATTAAATAGGTCAGGTTTAGGCTATTAAAAAAGTCTATGAAACGTTATAGACCGGTCTATAATTTCATATATATTAAAAATAGTCTAAATATGATGGTATATATGGATATGTATTAAAAAAAAGGCTTAGGACATTGACATATATATATGTATATATATTAGGAAAAAAATGCTAAATAGGTCGGCCTATATAAGCATATATATGCCGACCTATAAAGCTTAAGTAATATGGATAAATTAAAAATTTTAATGAGAAATAGACATTTAAATAGGCTTTCACGCCAGGCCGGGCTTTTAAAAAGGTCAGGTCAGGCCGAAAAGAAGAGCCTATAGTAGACTATAGACTAGACTTAGGCCTTGTAAGTTTATCGTAGGCCAGACTCAGGCCTTCTAAAGCCTAGCCCAGCCTAGCCTATTTCCACCCCTACCTACATCGTATACACTGTTCACCGTATTTATACAGGTGAATGGTGTTTTTTATTAAAATAATATTTTTTTTAAAAATTTATTTTATTTTTAAAAAAAATATTGTTAAAATTTATTTTCATAACACAAATATAAGGTTGTGTCATTAATCAACTTCACAATTGTATTAACCACAAAAATGTACATCATTAACCACTAAATTTACTTATAATTCATTAACCACTTTCACTATAACATTAACCAATAAAATGCATATTGTTAACCATGTTCTGATGCTAAATTATAAATGTATTAAACAACTTTTACATTTCATTAACCAATTTTATTTTGCTATTTAATTTTTTTATGTTTGAAAACTCATTAACCAAGTTATACTGTATTAATCAACTTTATACATAATAATAACCAAAGTTGATTTACTACGTAAGATTTAATATTTAATAACACTTGATAACCAAATTATGAACTATATTAACCAGTTTATAACACTCAATTAACCAACTTTACTTTATAACTTAAAACTATTTTTAATGTCAGAATATATATTAACCGAACTCTAAACTGTATTAATTAAATTTTAATATTTCATTAAATAGAGTAATTTAATATATATATATATATATATATATATATATATATATATATCAAAAAATTAAAATAATTAAAAAATAAAACATTATTCACGTATTTGTGAACAGTGTACTGGGTGTAGGTGCATGAATTGTGTAAAGATATCGTTTCTCAATCATATAATTAGCGTGTTGTATATATCTATCATATAAGAAAAGAATGAGAATAGGCTGTGGAAATTCCCAACCTATCCTTGCTGGTCACAAGCCTGCCACGTGGCCTGCTTAACATTCCTCCTTTCCATTTGTTTATTATCTCAGCATTTTTTATTTTTCTACTCTACCTGCTACTCATTCTCTCTCTCTCTCTCTCTCTCTCTCTCTCTCTCTCTCTCTCTCTCTATTTTCCAACTACTTTTCTTTCACTATTTTCTCTCTTTACTTGCTGCTTCTCTCTCATTTCTAGTTGTTTCTTTCTTTCTTCTTCAATTATGTAAGTTTGAACATAAATTTTTATTTTCTCTTTTTTATGTTTTACATCTTTTTCACTTATTTTTTTTTTCAGATTGTAGATCTATCGATAAGAACACGAAAACGGATAGTAAAAAACATCAACAATGTTTGTGAAAACATAAATTATGGTTACTCATTTTAGATTATATATGTTATTTTTATTTATGTTATTTTTATACCTGTTATTTCTAATTTTGGTAAAAAAAATTGTGTATAAAAATTCCGACGCAGTGGTTCAGTCTCCTGCGACCGAGAATATGATTAATGTGTCAACAAAGATATGAAGTTAGGGAGAAGAAAAGTAACAACAAGGAAAATGGTTAATGGTGTTGTGTTTTTGTGTTTTAAAGGTTAAAAATCTTTTTTATTTGTTTTTTAATTTGAATTTTGAGTTTTTGATGTAGAGGCCGAGAGGATTTAAGGCTATGGAAAGTATGAAATGTGACTTAGAATAATATTGCAAAGGGGGATGATGAATCTTTAACAACACACAACATCTAAACTATTTTGGAAGACTGAAGCAAATGGTGATGATATTATGAGTGAATGATTCAAATTTTTTTAAATTTATAAGTTTTACCTTTTCTTATCAATTTTTTTGTTTTGTACAGAAAAGATTAATTTTTACATCCAAGAAAAACTTAATGATTTTGTAAATATTAGTTATGATTTCATTTATTTGAATGATTTTTATATGTAATGGTTCATAAAGAAGGGATTGAAAATTAAAAGCATGATGATTTAATATTAGTATAATCATCCTTTTAATCCATTTTTCTTAAGAAGAGGAACAATTTATCATAGATTAGAGATACGAGGTTTTACTGTGGTTGATCATAATACAAAATATTATTTTATTAGACATGTGAATAAAATATATTAAGAAATATAACATATACATTCATATAATTATAATCTAATGAGAAGATTATCAAACAAACTAAAACCGTGAGTAAATAGTTATCATTCTACCTTGTCACTAATCTATGTTGATATTAAGAAAAATAACATATACATTCAAATTATTTTGTTTAATGTTTATTTTTAAAAATTTTAGCTATGTCTCTAATTGTCCCTCTCCTTATTCTAATATTTTTTAAATTAGTCAAGATGATTTTGTAGTTGATTAATAGCACATAGATTATAATCTTAAATGTTATTTTCTATGTTGTTATTATTAAGTGATAGGTTTGAAGAAAAAAATGGTTACTTCGATGACCGACCTACATAGGCTAAAACGCATTGAGACCCACAATTTAATTTTTTTTACTGACATACCTATGCATTGAGACCATCAATTTAAATAATTACACATTAATAGGAAGAAATTATGACATCCTTTACTGTAGAAGAAAAAATTGTTACTATGACATACCTATGCATTGAGACCCTCAATTTAAACAATAGAAAACGAATATGAATTAAATTTTACATATTGTTGA